>NW_028288667.1:4965000-5047500 GCF_059628265.1 Tinamus guttatus | reverse complement strand
TGCTTGGGCTTTGCAGCGGTGCGATGCTGGCGCCCAGCTATGCCAGGAGGCACCATTTGAAAATCTCCCCCTGGATGGGTGACCGTTGGTAACACAAGGGTGGGATTTTTGCTTGTAGAAGGGGAATCCACGGGTCTGTGTGCCCCAGGCTGGCATCTGCCCAAGAGGAAGCCTACGCTGCATGCTTGGCGATTCTGGCACCTTGCTACTGCACAGAGCATAGCAAAAGCCCAGGTGCAATTACCTAAAGCAAATAAAACCGATGGACTTTCCTTTACTACCAAGCACATTCCCTGATCTGGTAGCTGCAAATAAAACGTTCTGGTCCAGGGCATTGCTGGTCCAGGAAATTATTACTTCCCTGTGGTTGAGGTCAAGGGCACTGGTGATTTTAACTCAGTGAGAGGTGTTCTGTGCTTTGGCTTGCATATAATAAACTTCAACCCCTCACCATGGTTTTTTTTTTTTGACCAGTTTTGACGTCTAACAACAAAAGGCATCAATGCTGCATAGAAAATGTTATAAAAAGTTATTATAATACAATATCACCTGACTCAAAACACCGGCATTCAGATTTAGGAAAACCAACCTGTATTCTGAATTATTTCTGTGGTTTTCCTTTCTAATGCAGAGCTAAGCCTTTCTCTTCATTTCTCAAACAAGACTGCAAAATTTTGCTTCTTTTTGATAGCCAGGGCCAAACACTGTTATTTTGGAAGTCATTTACCATCTCCTGCTCAGGCCACCACTGGCTCTGCACCTTCATCAAGTTACACCAATGAGAGACACTTGAGGAGGTACTAACCTCTCTCAATTGCCTATCCTGATGGTACTAAAAATGCTTATGGGCCCCCGTCACTTCTCCAGAATTGCATGTTCTGTCTCACTGCTGTCCTTCACCCAAGCGCCACTTCAACTCCACAGTTTTAATATTCACCTCATTGCCATTACTAACTGTTAAAGCCTGAACAACATAAATAATGAATTAATATATATGTGCAGATCTCTATTTTGCCCAATATTTCTTACACTTTTATTGTTATTATGGCCTCAGCATTCTGAAGGCCAATATAAATGATTTTCCTCTTTCAGGCCGACTTTGCTGTCGGACGAATCAGCAGCTCCACTTCAGTCAGCAGAGTTATCACGGAGGAAAAGGGACTTTGGGGACATCAGAACGGAGCGTTCTTGCCCATGTTGACGTGCTACCTTAAAACTGGACTGGTAACAGGCGTGTGAATGGTCTGGTTTTGTGAGCATCACTTGCTGAATAATAAGGAATTCAATGAGACGCCTCAACTATCTAGAGTGATCTGCTTGTTGACAATACACTCAAAGAGTATCCCTAGCATCTGGTATTTTTTCAGATAAAAATACGTTTTATGCAGATCTTCAGCTCCCTCATAGTTAATACTGGATCTTTATTTATTTGTATCATCTGAAGAATTGGTCTGATCAAGTAAAAAGACCAGTTAGTAAAGGCTACAGATTTACATGCCCATAGACATTCAGTCTCTCCTCCATCCTCAAAGAAACATTGAGACATGGTGTCTCCAGTTCAACATTCACTCAAATATTGCATTTAGAAGTGCCAGAATTTTAAATAAATTCAGCAAAACCTGGACATTAAGAAGTTACGTGCCTTTCCTCAAGGCAGCATTCCCCTGAGTTTATTTTCTCCTGTTCTTGACACGTGTTTTGCTATTTGCTCAGCACACAACCTAGCAAAAAGGACAGGAAGCTCCCATGCATCGCAGCATGCATCTCTATTTCTACTTCTAATTAACAAGGAGTCATCTGTAGTTGTCCAACATCATATTTTTAATTCACAAAGCAATGAAGGAATATGTATCAGAACGAGTGGGAAGATAGGTACTGAATGGGGTCACAGTACTTCACTACATATAATTTGTCATGGTCTTTTACTTCTTCAAACCTATGTAAAGTTGTACAATGTCCTACTATGAATATAATTACTTATATATAAAGAGCAGTTACACCAGTGTGATTTATTCTCATGAACTTAAAATGTGAATTAGTACTAAGACTGTATAAACCAGAGAGTATGTTTTTACTGTGAAATGTGTAGACTTTCACTCTTTACGTATTTCTGAGAGAGGAAAGCAGTTCTAGGGGTATTTTAGTGTACTTTCTGGCATTATGATCAATTAGTACTTTAACGTACTATAAAATGCATTTATTAATTGGAACATTAGGTTTGGTAATTCATAAAACATGCACATTGCAGAGTTAAACTCTAATTAACTTTACATGGCCAAAGTCTTCTGATGGGTGTTTTTACTTACCCCCTCCCCAAAATTAAAACTTTTGAAAATATATGTCCATTGAGTAAAACTTTCTTCTTTCTGCTCATTTCAAAAGAGTAACTTAAATTCTAAAGTTTAGAGAAATGTTTAAAAAAAAAGTCTCCTTTTCATTAATTCATTACCTTTCCATGGAGAGAATGTGCAGTTACTAGAATTTTATACAATTAGTGCTTTGAGAGTCCTTTAAATGCAAACCTGTAAGAGGAAAGTAAAAACAAATCAAAGTTAATTATGACTGGCTGGAACAAAATGCTTAAATCAATATGACGATGGCTCATCTGCTCGTCATTAGCCATTACCTGGGAGACGGGGACCTCCTGCTGTGCCCAATTTTTTATTGTTTAATACAGATTTACCTCTGCCTCTATTCTACAGACTCAGGCAAAGACAAGTCAGCCCAGACCCACTCCCCCATCATTATTCTGTTTACTCTTCATATTTTATTTACCCCATTTGTCCTGTGTATCGCCTGTACAAGCATATCTGAACATTGGGACGCTCCAAAAGTTTCAAACAAGGGGAGGAAGGGGCAAAAGCCACCGTCTCAGGCGGGCAGAGTCACTGGGAAAATGACAATAAGATAAAGCACCTAAACAAAGAAAATCTATGTGCAAAAAATATTTTTTATGCCTTAAAAAGAAGGGGAGCGCTGCAGAGGATTGGCCAACTTGGAAATAGTTGGAAATAGTTCTCCCCATGCCTGGCAGCCAGGTTAAAGCGTGTTTTTCGTGCAAACCTGGAAATAGAAGCCTCATTGTTGGGTGTTCCGCAGACCGAGCGCCGAGGGACGCGGAGTGTGCGGCTCGCGAAAGGGTATCCTGGTGACCCCAATTCTGGTCTGCAATTCTGGTCACCTAAACCAGCATCCTGCACGTGATGCAGGAGGTTTCAGGATTGTTTTGGGGGGAGGAGATGATCCTAAAGCCAGAGCCAATGCCATTTCTGGAAGCAAAGCTTATTACACAGTCTTAAAATAAATGCATTTATTTGCATATACAAACAGTGGAGTGTTATGCATATCCCCTAATAGCCCTTCCTTAACCCGTTAAGGATATAACATATGCCATAGCTCAGAGTAAGCAGAATAAGGCGGGGGGGATTGTTTTGTTTTCTGATATTTTATACATACACATAACTCTACAGTGAAAGCAACTCCAGGTCCATCAGAGCTATCAAATTTGGGGAAAATAAAAAACGCAAATTAAAATAATAGCAGCTAGCTGCACCGATCTCCCAAAGCTGTGCGTAGAGTCCTTATTCCAGCCTAATCACGCTGGAGTTAGAGCAAGGCAAACTCTGAGCTCAACTGCTAACCTCACCTCCTCCTCTCTTTTCTCTTCCCAGCAGGTTAAATGTGGAAAATGCTAAAAATCTACTGGGAGTGTGTGTAAAAATGAAGTGCAAATAGGTATGGAGGAAAAAAAAAAAAAGAAGGAAAAAAGAACTATGAGAAAACTGTTACGGAAGGTGCCTGAATGGCAAAGTGCAAAGGGTGACAAGAAGAAAATTGTGATGGCACACAAAAGGCAAGAGAATAAGAGAGACCTGATACAATAGATAGGCAGCACTAGCCTATCAACTTGCCCGTAGCTTGCATCCCACCCACCTCCCCCTCCATACATTCATTTTTTTTTGTTATGATAAAGGACATTCATGATCAGTAACAATGTTATAATGATAGTAAATGTAGGATTTAAGGTATATAAAACCTTTAACCAGCATTAAAAAGCCACCAAGGGGGAGTTACCTTGCACTAGGTTCTCTTTAGTGATGGTTCCACTCTTTCACTCCCTGACTGCAAATCAGCATTTTTAGTGGACAATAGGCTCAGCAGTGGCCTTATGATTGCCTCTTTTCAAATGGAAATGGCTATCCTAACTCCTCTGCCAGGTTTTTCTTACTAGAGCACAAATTGCAGTTTACAAGGCTCTGAGGGGAAAAAAAAAATCTTAGCTGAATATCTTTTTTTTTTTTATTCGACAAACTGACATGTAAATTACCCTTTAAGTGCTCCACTCTAGGGCTCTGATCATCTCCTAATTGTCACAGTCAATTGTAGCCAACAGTCTCTTCAATCCCAAGCGCTTTGACAACAAGCATAAGGATCAAAGCAGAATCAGCTCCCTTCAATATCCTTCTGTTTAGGATGCTACAAAAAGCCTGAAAAAAGAAAGGTGTAAGGGCACCACTGTAGAAGAAACTGAGAGTAGGCAGTACTACAGTAGTCATTTTCTTCTTCACTAATATTATATATCCTTATATACTGTTATCTCATGTTCAGCATGAATACATAAACATCCCCGAGAATAAATAGGGTTTAAAGCTACTGAGATATGTGATGACTTCAAAATAAATGCGTTTCTGCTGCCTCCTCCGTGCCCCCCGCCCCTCCAGCACAGACACAACTTTCCCTTTCGCTTTGGAATAGGAGAGCAATCATTTTTTTAAAAAAGCAACTTCATTATTCCCTTAGTTTTTGCACACTTGCTTTCAGGAGGAGCTGGGGCTGCGCCGGGGCAAACCCGTGCCTGCGTTTTAGGCCAGAGCCTTGGGTGAATTGGAGGGGAAGGGGGCAGCTCACCCAGCTCGAGTTTTGCAGGGAGCTTCCTGCAGGGAAGCAGCCCAAGGTCAGGCAGAGGCTAGCGCAAAACCCACTCATTCCGATGGAATCCAATGCTAAGAACAGCCAGCTTCAGCCAAATCCAAAACGACTGGGAAGAGATACAAGAATGGATGCAACCGCCCTCAAAATCTGCCCAGGAGAAGCAGCTCGCCGTCGGTCTGAAAGAAGAGTCAACTTTTATCGTATCCCAGCACAGCGTTGTCTAAGCGGGTCTTTGCACTCGCTTGCAGCCTTGGCAAGGTGAGCTTGCTCTCCCTGCAGAGCCTCTGCCATGGAGCACCCTCCAAGCCCCCCTCAAAGACATCCTTCTTGGGAACATGAGCAAGGCAGAGCCATTCTGGGTGATATTGGTTCTTCAGAACTTGTACGGATTCACTAACAGAGCAGCAAATCCCTTGGAGACTCCCAAAGAGCTTGGACAACATGGACTGCAGGAGAGGAGAGCACAGCTCCAGCCCTAGATGCGCTCTGGAGTGACCAGCTACAGACGGATCCAACCTTCAAGGAGCATGAAGGCACCTCCATAGGGATAACCTGGTTTAGGCAGCTGCATCCTTCCAGGCTCTCTGCTGTTCCAGCTTCCCCCAAGGAAGGATCAGGAAGCATCTCCATGTCATAGATCTCATCCCTTCTCCTGGAGCTTCTTCCTGGAGCTCACTTCCTCCTTCTCCTACAGGAAAGACTTACCACAAGAGACAGCCTGAACACTTGAAGTGCAAAACTAATAGGAATGTGGAGGTGGAAATCTACTTGCTCCTTCATATGGAAATAATTTTTTCCTTCAAGCTGTTTTTAAAAGCCCTCCGCATGGCATTTCTCAAAGGCGATGCACCTTATCTGCGGGCTCACATGATGCTGGAGGAGTAGGTAGACAAGCCAAGCGGGTGTTTTTGAGCCCTTATTCTCCTGGCTGTGGACTAGCTTGCACTCATCTGGGGCTCCATGCACCGAGTCAAGTCAGAGGTGGAGGCCATCAAAAACTCTTCATTCATACAAGGTGACTTCAGGATAGTCAGAGATGATAGACCTGACCCATCATCTATACCAAGCTCCTCAAAGAACACTGAAAGACTTTAAAGATATGAACAATAATTCACTTTTTAAGCAGAGAAGACCCAAACCTCCCCAGGAAAACGCCACAGATAGAGCAAAGTTTCCTACCCAGCACAAAAGCTTGGATCTCACTAAATCAGCCAGATCACCACTGTCCCAGCTACCATAATGGTTATAATGTTTTAAAGTGCTTCAACGTAGGCAGAGAAAACCTTTTTCCATTCCCATAAGAGATCTGATACGGCAGCTCTGGAACGATGTAACTATCATGTACTCTATGGGCCCACAGTAACGAGCTGTAGCATTATCCACATCTGAATTAGACACTCTAAATACAGATAATATGTTAGATATGGGAACTGGTCAGAAGAGGGTCTTTTCAATAATGAATAGCAGCAAAAAACTCAAAATTTCTCATGGGAAAGATGTTCCAAAAAATGTTGATTGGGAAACATCAAAAACACTCATCTCAATCATGTTGAAACAATAGAGAAGGTTAATCTAATATATCATATTAAAATAAATACAAAACCAGAATGATAAAGTTGAAATGAAATGTTTATCTTGTCAAGCTGTTTTATTTTCATATTATGAAAGGAAAATATTTTAACTCTTTCCAAATGAAAATTTCACAGAAAATGCATATTTCAATGAAAAATTTTCAACTTGATTATACTTATTTTCCCACCATTTCCCCCCAGCCCCAAGATTTCATAATTATGCTTTGTAGCTCTATGAAAAGATAAATATCTTCCCTTATAGCAAAGTTTCACTGATATTAGGTGGCGTAAGGCAAATCCCATTATTTTCTAGGAAAATTATTCCAAGACATTAGGACACCTTCCAATTGAACCCTTCCCCTAATTAGCAAATTGTATGTGGCTATTTTGTTCACTGGAATTCATTTGGTCTATAAAGACATTTTCGCCTCCTCATTCACCCACAAGACTGTCAACTGCCAAGAAAAAAATGCAAGGTCACCTAGAATGCGATTAACTAAGAACATTAAAAAAAGAAAAAAAAAAAGTTAAACAGAAGCATTTCCAAGTAGCAGGGCATCCACTCATGTAGCCTGCACTATTTTCTTAGCTTACTTGCAAATGTATCCGATTACCTATTACCTACTGCTGTCAGTGCTCAGCTTCGTCCATGGAGTTGTTGCTGGGTGTCTTCAGAGAGATAAGTAGCACAGTTGTCTTGGACATTTTCCTTGTTTTCAGCTGCTAAATCATAATAAAGGAAGTTAAAATAACGTTCTTTTCCTATCAGAACTTTTCCGTGTAGATAATTGCTGTAGTCATGGCAAACTATGAATTTCATTACCAGAACGTAGTAGATGGTCCACATGACCATGAATGGGAGGAGATGAGGTCAATGAGATAATTTTCCCTTAAAATACGAGAAACATTATGAAAAAGTTGAAACCTGCTATATCACACTTTTTTTTTTTAGATCTGCTCCCAACATAATGATCTCACAGAACTGGAGACTGTTGGAAGGATATAGACCGAGTCCTCTGCAACCATTTCATGACACCTCAGAATTACAAAAGACTATAAGTGATTGATTGATTGATTACCCTAACATTGCTCTTCCAGTGGAACAGAGCAGGAGAGAGGGGCAGGTTGTTGCAGGCAGCAATGGTTCCTGTGGAAGCCTCGAGCCCAAAAGGGAGCACTGAAAGCCGCTCACAAGTGTAGTTAACTGATAGGACACTGGTGCCCTTTACTACGGACTTCAACATAAACCCCCAATCTAGTGGTAAAGGAGTCGAATAATAGCGTTCATTGTGTCACTGACATTTCTCTCAGAGGGGGTGGCTTTTCAGTAAGCAGTTATGTTTCTTTATTTAGGTCTAAACCACAATCGTGGATTTTTACAGCCCTTATTTTTATGCTTCTGAAAAGTGAAAGGGGGAAAGGTTACATTCGGGGCATACAAAAGTGACGGCCAAAGCGCACGCACTGATGCCATGCGGTCGTGTGCAGCTCCACAACCACTGCAGGACTATTGGGAGATTATTGATAGACTCCTAAATT
Source organism: Tinamus guttatus (assembly GCF_059628265.1). Taxonomy (NCBI): domain Eukaryota; kingdom Metazoa; phylum Chordata; class Aves; order Tinamiformes; family Tinamidae; genus Tinamus; species Tinamus guttatus. The sequence continues at coordinate 5,039,458 of NW_028288667.1, read as the reverse complement.
ACCAGTGGTTAACACCAATGAGTTTGGCTCATTAAATCCTCCTTCAGATTGTTCTTCAAGGCACCAAAGTTATGACTTCTTATTTTAAGCCCACAGAGAATATAGATCATGCAAGGTATTACATCTATAAAGGCCAAAAACAGGCAATGAGCCTTCAGACATGCTAGGGAAGTCCTCTGCTAAAGCCTTTGCTGGAACTTGTTTTGGGAGTGTCCTTGGCTTTCTTCAAAGATTATTTCTAGCTCCTTCTTCTGCAGAGAGGCAAAGGCTCACGCTGTTGAGTGCTGACAGCAGCAGTCACAGGACTGCTACCACACAAGCCATGTTTCATGCAGCTCCATGCTCTGGAGAAAGGGTTTTTCTTGGGTGTCTTCACAGCACATTAGCAGAGTTTCTACCATAAGCAGCTCAATCCCACCCTTCCACCGTAGTCATGTCCTTATAAGCCTGGGGAAATGTCATGGTCATTTTACAGGAGAAGGTCCCAGGTCATCACATGTGATGAGGCTCTTTGGCTTCATGAAGACCTTCCTCCTTTTCACTCTTGCCAGGTCAATACCAGGCAACTAAGTATAGGCTGGGGAGGTCGCTCCCTTCCAGACTGATGGACACCAAAATGCAGAACGAGGGCATCATTCATGCACATTGACATTAGATCGTGATTATAAAGAAAGTTGTTTAAAATAATAATCCAGAGACTTCCAAAAGGTATGTCTAAGAATGTGTCTGTTAAGAATAGCATTCAGCATTTATTGAGTCTCTCTGGAGCTCGCTTCACACAACCGGTTTCATTGTAAGATTTTAAGTGTGCAGCAACTAAGAGAGTGAATAAAGATATTATTTTATAATAGAAGAATTAGTATCTATTATTAAACTGTGGTTTTAATTGACATTAAGCAAGAAGCACCATAAGAATACAAGGAGCGCCCGTTTCCCACAGGCTCTCTTGCATAGAGTTGCTGAGGGCTTAGATACCACCAGTTTAGAAACATGCATAATTGCCTTTGGTCAACATCATCCCACTGCCAGATCACACATTAAACAGATAACCACTATTATTATAAGAGAAACTTCCTTGACCTCATATTTGGTCTGGCTCTGAGTTCCTGTACTTTACCAGTTGGTTTGCTCTGTTTGCTCTGTCATTTTCTACTCCTGTAAGTGGCCGGTGCAAGAGTGAGCTTAGGATAAAATGTATATTTGAGCACACGAATAGAAAAAAAAAAAGAGAAGAAAAAAAAAAAGGCACAAGAAACATGATCACAGTTTCTCCTGCAATGTTTTTATAAACACAGAGTCTCTGCTTTTTTATTATAGTTAAGGTACAGTGTGTTATTTGGCAAGGGAATCTGAGTTGAAAATGTAAAAGGTTCGGGCAACCACACATTTGGAAGTAGAAATCTTTCCTTAAAACATGGCTCTGGTTTTTAAACATAGCAAAATTTCTGGAAACTTCAGTTTCTCAAAGTCTGCCAAAACTCCAGTCACATGTTACATATTCGTGGGGCTTACATATAATGTTTCAAGTAATAAACAACATCTTGTTTAGAGCAGCACAGAGAAAAAAGGAGGGAAAAAAAGAAGAAAGCACTCATTAGGAGTCAAAGCTCTGTATCAGTACTAAAAAAAAGACATACTTCTTACAGTGAAACCTCAAACTAACTTTTATAATTTATTAATAAGAAACTCGCATGCTTTTCACAACCCTAATAGTTGCAGTTAAAATTGTAGGTTAAATTCTTACAGCAATTAGGCAAATTATATTGCAAAAGAAAGAAAGTTTCCTATCCATTGAATCACACTCAGCTTTTCAAGAGTGAGATCCGTTAGTCCTACATTCATTAGTGAAATGACTTACGTGTTGTACATAACCATACATCTTTAGCAGACCTGTAATGCTTTCTGCATAACTCATTTAACATACACTTCTTTGTGCAGGAATGGGGCTGGAAAGAAAAAGAAAGAAAAACAAAACAAAGGTTGTTTTTTTTTTTTTTTTCCATATGAAGGCTCATCATGAGGAATATTCACAGCTTAAATATATGCACAGTCATCTCCAGTCATCAGACACCGTTTCAGGCCGCTCATCAGAATACATATTAACAAAATGATATTGAGACACAGAAATAGCACACCACAGCCAGGATTGAAGTATGGGCCATAATACCCACCTCACTGGGATGCAGGCAGGTTTAATTAATTAATGCTTATGAAGCACTATGAGCTTCTCAGATCATCACTTCAATTCATTATCACCCACATTTGTTTTGTATTCTACTTTCTCCTTTAATTCACCCATGAATTTCCTTTAGAAAGTGTTGCATTTACAGACTAATGAACAGATGAAAGCCATTGCAGTGATTTGGCCTAGCTGCCTTTGCAGGAGTATAAAAAGGAGCAAGAATCCCCTCTTTTTTTTTCTTTTCTTTTTCTATTTAAGCTGCTTTGTATCAGGTCTAAATAGTGTGTGAAGATTTTTGGTGCATAATCCTTATCCTAAGAAGCCTCCTCTTACCAAAAATTGTGCCAAAATGCAGTGGAAAAGGTTGATGGTGGGACTCTAACATTGAAGAATTAGGTATGAATCTGGAAAACTCTATTGCCCCAAAGTTTGCTGGGGGTAAGCATTTGGTGCCCCATCTTTGATGATTGTTTGATATATTGGATGGAAGAAGTTGAGAAGAAAGTCAGTAAGAGAAGGAATTGAGAAAATTAATGGCAATTTCAAGTACTTATATGTGTAGGATTTCACTCAGGTTGAGAGAAAATAAAATTAGTAGTCTTTCTATTAAAGCAGAATATAGTTTGATCAAAATTACATTTGGTGGAATCTTCCTCAAGGGCCTCAAAACTTGGCATTAAATAATTTGAGTTAGAGAACTTAACAGAAAAGAAAGTAAAGATTATCTGATGAGCCTCCAAGGTTGCTCTAGCCTTTCAGAAAAGAAACTAGATTAAGACAATAAAATTACATGTGGAAAATCTGATAAAACTAGAATTTGATAATGAAAGAATTTAATTATTCAGGTATTGATTGGTATGACAACTATATGGAAGCCAACAAAGTTTGTAGTGCAATGCTATCAGTTCACTGAGCAACTGGTAGATATGCTGAACCCCATACTTGGAAATAGGCATGTGTACTGTTATCAAGTCAACTCTCATTTATAAAATTTAAATATTATTTTAATCATACTTTTTATCATTTTTTAAATTAATGATAAGGAGTTCAAACTTCAGTGTGATAAAGATCCTCATAGATCAAAAAGTAAATCAATATAAAGCATTCTTATCAAGAAAAGCTTGGAAGACTTACAAGGTAAATAGACATGGATGGAAAGGCCAATTAAGAATACCCAAAGATACTTCGAATACTGATTCAGACAGGAAATTCCTCTAACACTAAAAAAGTTGATATAACCATTGGGAAAGAGACTGTGATATACCTTGGGGAGCAGTGAGAGCCTGGCTTATGAAGGATCCAGACTACAATTTCTGTTAAACAGATCTAATAAGTAGGCTATTGCGTTTGTTTTAGTCCTAAATTTTAGTTCAGTTCAAGGGGAGGGGTTGTTGCCTATGTCAAATGGTAATGTTTTCAATAATCGAACTATAAGCAGAAAGACAGTATCAGTCAGCCACTTACCACACTTGAAAATTTCCAGATTCCGTGTTGTGGTGGAAAGATCTACAGATAAACAAGCTGTTATGTGAACAGAAAACTGGGATGGAAGTAAGTGTTGAGCATGCTAAAGTAATGAAATAAGAATTAAAACAAAAGTTATTAGTACAAGACAGAAGTATATAGCATACACAAAATTTAAGTGTACTGAAGTTATTTTAGCAGTAGGTAGGGAGATACTACTTTAACCAGGAGAGTCCATAGGAAATGTGGATAGAAATCTGATAAATTAGAAATGTTAAGAAGCATCCCACAGTGGTTCTGATTTCTTGGCTCTAATGTAAAGCAAGTGTGGTGTATAACAGTTAACTCCTCAGCTCATATAAATCAAGTTAACACCGTTTAAGTTAGCAAAACTTCTTCAAACTCAAATTCATTTACTCCAGCCAAAGATCTGTCCCTAGCCGTATCCTTTGCATTTTACACTGCATTGACTATTTTAACATATTCAGGTTCAAAGCCCAGTGTACTTCAATATAAACTCCATTACATATGCACATATGCACTTGTGTGTGTATATACACACAAGGAGCCATGAATAGATATAAAATGCTTTAAAGAATCATAGTATAAACAAATTATCATAACAAGACTCATAGCTACAAAGAGTAGAATAAGAACAGTTTTACAGGATTTAGTGAGGAAACACACTGAAAATCCTAATTTGAGCAGAGTCGGCCAACGTGGATTTATGAGCAGGAAATCTTGTTCAAATAATTTGTTGGAATTCTCCAAAGATATCTCTGCCAAGGTAGACAAGAAAAGCACTATGGATGATATACAATATGCTTAGACTTTCAGAAGAGCCCTTGATAAGATTCTGCACCAGAGATTACCAACAAGGTACGGAGCCACAGCACAAACGATAACAAACTTTAATGAACTGATAACAGTCTGAAAACAGCATTCACTCCAATGATTTAGTGATCAGCAGTCAATACAGGAGAGGTTAGGAACTTGCCTTGCTTCTAATCTATGTAAGAAAATTAAATACGAATATTGAAGGTACCAGCAGCAATTTCCAAGGTCCGGCTCACCAGCAAATCCAGCATTGGCCTCCCTGTTGGGGGTCTGGAGCTGGGACTGAGAAAGGAAATGCTTTTTCTTTGATGCCCTGGGCAAGACAAACCCATACACCCTATGGGGAGGGAGTTGGAAAGAAGAAGGGAAGGAGATTTGGGGCGAAGGGAAGAGAGAGAGCTCTGGATGCCACTCGAGAGAGTAGGAAAGAGGTTGGGGAAGAGGTTCAATAGAGGAAGAAAAAGGGGAAAAGGAAGGAATAGACAAGTGGAAAAGCAGGGCTTTTAAATACTCTCAATTAGAAGATTGGAAGATTACAGGAAGTATAAGGAAAAAAAGTCTTCTGTAGTTTTAAAAAAAAAATGTGGTTATTTAACTAAATGTTTTCATGGTTATTTTGTCCCCTAGTGTAACTGGACGCAATTTGCCAGTCTGCTGACTGCACTTCCCTTGATATTTAAATCAAATATAGCATCAGTTAAGAACTGGCTCTGCTGACCCTGCCTCTACTGGCTCTTATACTTCTTTCAGTTTTTAAGTCCAAGTTGCTTCAAACAGCTTGTCCAAAACTTGGGCCAAATTCTGTTGGCCGTATGCGCTTCGCTCATTTTAAGTGGATTGGCTTTCAAGAGGAAGACCAAAAGGATTTGGCCTCGCGAGCATTTGTCAGAACTGCACAAAGATTAAAACTTCCACTCATGGTTATGTATTTGTTACCAATTATTCTTATCTTTATGCAAAGACCCTCACAAAAGAACACGCTGATATTGTGGTAATCGCTACACTAACTTAACTTCAACTTTGCCCGTTTCACAAAAGCTGTATTTTTAGCCTAGGAATGCAAAAATCCAAGGATTTAAAGCATGGATGTTTACAGTCCAATGAATGCCACAGAAAATGTCTTTTATATCCCATATCCCTATGAGCCTGGTGTTGGAACAACCTCATCCCATCCCAAAGTGGCATTTTCAAGTCCTCTTTGGGTCATAAGCTCTCTAGAAAGGTTAGACTCAGCCCCCCAAATTTAAAGTCAAATCTCTCATAGTCTTGCAGCAGAAGCCTGCTTTGAACTCAGTTTTCTGTGCCTAGACAGATGCTATATCCTGATTTCCACCAGCTCCATACCCGTGATTTCCCCTCTGTCGGAACTGTGTTTTTTCACCTGCCGGAGATGAACAGATTTTTTTTCTTTTCTTCTGTTTCCAAGTTTCTCAGAGCCCCCTGACCAACCTACATTGCCATTTTAGTTCCTGAATAAAACCTCAGTGTTTCTCAACAGGGTGCAGAATTTCTCCCCCTGAAACAATTTCTGTTAGCGGTGCCTCTTTTTTTGCCTTTTTTTTTTTTTTTCAAAGAAATTCTCTTCAAGTCCCCTATCCGTTGCACAAGCAAGCTGCTTTGCCAAGCAAGAGGGCATAGCTAGATATCAGAAATAATTGTAAACATATCAGTCTAGGGGGATTTCAGCACTCTTAACAAAGACTTAAGTCTTTTCTCCATCTCACATCAGAGCAATCTACTCTGCTTCCTCCACTTAACACTTCTTTCTCCCGGAGAGTATTTTTGTTTCGCTAACCTAATGGTCTTTGAAATTTCAAATTCATGCAGGTTTGTTTGCGACTCGTGTCTTTTCCCCCATGCTTATGTTCAGATCTCTAATGACATTCTCCTTTGAGTTGCCTCAGAGGAAGAGAAAAACCCAGTTTTTTTAAAATGTCGGCGTTCTGAGGAAGCATCTGTATGCTAATTTGCTCTCAACTTTGCTAGCAGAAAATTTAAAGGGAGGTAGTTTTTAATAAATGAAGACCAGTTATCAGTTAGAAATCCTTGCATCGCTGTTGGTTTCTTTGGGTCATTTTTGGTCTCCTGTCAGCTCTCAAAGCTGTTTCTAGACTTTAGGAGATCATTATAAGTTAATACTTGATGACCAAAAGCCCTGTTCCACCTTAAAAATTGTACTGAATCTGTCAAACATCAATTTTGAATCAATGCCAATTCAGTATAAATAAAGTCTGATATGGACTCTCCAGCAAAGGATGGCATGCAAATCAAAAGAACTGTTATCGCACAAGGAGCATGATAGATTTCCTCCAATAATTCCAATTTTGATCACCTTTTCCTGAGGAGAGTGGTAGTGTCTCAAATAGGAACAAGGTACAAAGCCACTGTTGTTGCTGGCTGTTACAGACATTTGATATAAATTAAGATTAAGCCTAATCCTTTCCAGAAAGATCTAAACATTAATGTTGTCATAATTAGGATGAAAACTGGTAATGATTGTATCTGGTGAGTAAAAAGATATATATAATATATATATATATATGAAAATTAAAAGAAAAAATGGAAGGTCTAAGAATAAGCAGTAAATTCATGTAGGACTATCGGATTCGTAGCATGGCAGGCATTATGTCAAATAAAACCACGGAGTGAACCGAAGCATTAATGGGCAGACGAGATAGCCAGGCGTGTTTATATAGGCAGACAGGGTTGGAGGATATATCCACAACGCAGGGAGGTGTGTTGTAATAAACTTGAAGGGGGCCAGGCTCGTTGGGCCAAGTGTCCCTTTCCCGTCCAGGAATTCCTTATGTCCTCATTACCCTTTCACCCCTGGACAGCTGCGATATTAAAACCTGGCTCGCGTCTTGAGGAAATGGAGTTTAACGTCCTTAATTTAGTCCCCGGTCCGCGTCTATCCGTATCACAAAGCAATCACGGGATTTGGCTGGAGCGGCAGCGTCTGCAAAGCGGCCCGCGCTGCAAACGCTGCGAGCGAAGCCACGGCCGCTCGTCTGCCCCAGGCCTCGGTGCCTTTGCAAGCTCATTTTGGGGAGAAACACCCCCCTTCCCACCCTTTTGTTTTTCCAATACCCTTTGCGTGCACCTCTTGACATTGCCAGTAGCCTGGAGCCAGGAAGGGGCAGATTGGCTGGAGCTGCAAACAAAAACATGAAGGGCATAAGCATTAATCACCAAAAAAGAGGGTTGGTATTTTTATGTTAAAAATCATTTTAACTAATTGATTACACTGTGTCTGTAGCCAGACTTACTTCTAACTCGAGAACAAGGAAGCAGAAGACGGGATTTGCAAGGCTCTTCTTTCACTTCATCCAGAAAACGCTTCCCAATATTGTATTGTTTTTTTTTCCTTGCATCTTTCTTTAAGGAGACTTTTTCATGCTTGTGTTATGATATCCTTCTGATCCACTTGCTTACCAGCCTACGGAGCATAAAATACTATAGAGTTACTTGAAAAGTATTAGCAGAAATGTCAATGTATTGGATGCATTTTGGATTGGAAAGAAAGGTATAAGACTGTCAGCTCGAGGCAGAAGCAGCTGATTTGTAAATAACAAAATTGTAGGATTTATTCTTTTTTATGCACTGCACTTTTATTAAAAGAAAATCCCCTAGAAACCTCTGTAAATGGCATGAAACATATAATTAGACTTAGCTTTTCTCACTCTCTGCTTATTTAAATGCTCAGTAACTTAAATGGTGATTCAGTAACAACTGATTTTATAGAAACATCTGACAAGGAGAAGAAATATTTGTAGTATTTCCAATCTCTCTTTCTCCCTCTTTGCCTTCAAGTGGAAGGAGATCCCCTCCTCCCTATGTGCCGATTGGTGCTGCTTCCAGCATCCATCCACCCTTTTCCTGGCTTTGGTGCTCACTCCATATGGAAAATTAATGGCCAATATACGGAGGATATCGCTCCTCCTGCCCGACTGAGCCATATGAGCCACTAGGAGAGGACTCTCCTGCTATGGACACCGTGCTTGGTCCACGAAAATGGCTTTACATGAGAATATAAAGAAAAATTACAGCACTGGAGATGCAGAAGTCATGGCCTAGGGCTGGGGCAGATCTTCTGGGCCATTTTGCCTGTCCTCTAGCCCCAAATTTAGGAAAGCAAAGGCTCTGGCGTCTCCTTCTGCATCTAGGTGGACCTACTGGAGACTCTTGCCATCCTCATTCCCTTTGCACTGTTTCCAGCTTGCCAGAACAGGGGGAAAGAAATGCAGAAAATAAAATGCTTCCTGAACTTCGAGAAAGATAAAATTAGCCGTTTTCAGAGGGTTTCAGGTTGAAGGTTGCTTGTCAGGCTTCCAGGGAAGAGCAGCAGTTGTTCTGGAGCTGCAGTTCTCACATCCCTGTCAGTGGCTGGAAGAAGGATAGGTGATGCATGTTAAAAAAAGGCATGGTAGGGCTTAAAATAGCTTAGATGCAGCATGGAGCGATTTTTCAGCAAAATGGCAAGAAGTGTTGGTTTGGGATGGGGTTTTTTTGCTTCAGATTCTGGTCGTTCCCCATTACTTCAGATTATTAATTATCATCAGCCAGTGAATGTCCGACGCTAGGAAGGACCAAATAAATGGGAATTCAGCCTAGACCCAAAGGTGATGGATCCATCCTGCAATTCTCGGCTGCAGGTTCAGGGCCCTGCCTGGTGCTTGGTGACAATTTCTGCCTTTTTGGGGCCTTTCTCTCCTGGTTTAGGGTGGCCCTGTGAGTCTTGCTCAAGCTGACCGCTCCGCTATTGCAAATCCAACCCCCCAGCGGAAAAAAGAAAAAAAGAAAAAAAATCTGTTATCATCGAGCATATGCAACTGCTAAACATCCTATTCAATATAACTTCAGCCTGTTCTGAGAAACTGCATTTCACAGTTTCTTTAGGCAGTATCTGTTTGTCAGATATTGCCCACTATGTTACCACAATCTACATAATGCACTTCCACCACAAAAAAAACATATTTCCTGATCGTATTTTGTGCTAGCCAGCAAGAAAAAAAAAATAAGATGGAGATGGAAAGGTTTTATTTAATTTAATTTTGTACTTCAGTGTAACGTCTTCACTACACCAATGATACGAAGTGATAGTAAACACCACTATGCGTTGCCTTCTGCTACGGTCACCTCCATTTCAGTGTGATGTCTTTAGTCTGTGGAACAGAATTAGCACTGCCTTTATATAGGGTACTGCTACAGCATCTCACCGTCCTCGTTTCTCAGCGTGGAGAAGATGCCGGTGGTCCACACTTAGAATATCTAGGATGCTTGTACATTTCGACATGCCACTGAATGAAAGTTCTTAAACAGTATTATTTCTTCTTTAAAAGGAAGAAAAAAAAAAAACATAAAAATAATCAAATTCAGACGTGGTGTGAGGGCAATTGCTAGAGGGTTGCCGTTAGGCGATATAGCTTGTGGTCTAAGGGGTCTAAGGCGGAGGATGCATGGGCTAGTCCTTTAATTTCTTAAATTTAGGGGTTTTTTGCACCTTTCTGGTTCTGGTTTTGTCCGGCTGCCCCTTCCTCCTTTCTGTTCCTGCTGCGGCCGGGCCGGGCTCGCAACAGCCCTCGCACAACCGGCGACCTCGCACAACCGGCGCCGCCGCCTGTAACTCGCGGCCAGCAACGCTCGGCACCGCCGGCAACACGGGAACGGGGCCGCCCGGGTCAAACTGCAGCAGGAGGAGAAGGGGCACCCCTAAAAGAGTAGAAGAAAAGAAAATATAAAAAGCTTTGGGTATTCTAAATGCCCCTCCATTAGATGACCTGGAGGGTTCTTACTCTGTGTCATCTAGGTGAGAAGGGACACAGAATATCTAGGACACTTCTTGGTGCTTTCTGCTTTGCAAAATGCCTAAGAAAGTGGGCCCGAGATGTGCTTGTGTCCAACAGACACGTGTTCCTCTAAACGCATATATCTCTGCGTAGATTATTAGCAGCTTCCGAACTCGTCAGAAACTTGCATTTCCATGGACATACTTTTACAAGTGCAAAGGGAAAAAAAAATAAAGTTTTGCTTTAGGATGTTACTTACTTCACGTCTTTGTCCTGGGAGAATGCGACTAAAGAAACCACATTTAAAATCAGACATTAGATATGCAAATATGTGTTCAGATCAGAGATACGAAAATTATTCAAATGATTAATTATTCATCATAAAAACGTCAATTAATAATTCTGAAGCATAATAGGCATCTTTCTAATGCATCTTTATTTTTTTCCCATCCTAAATACTGTTGAATCTGTGTTCAATCGCATTCTAACAAGTTTTTAAAAATTCAGCAAAGTAAACAACCAACTGTAAACAAAAGTGAGCAGCGAATTTTAATGGCTGCCGACCGAGCCAAGAAACGTGGCGCAGCATCGGACACACGTCTGGGAAAAAACCCGGAGCTGCTGATGCCAACGGGCCGGCCCCGGGTGGGCAACCTGGGCCACCTACCGAAAATCTTCTGGGCTCGTGGTAGCTCCGTTCCCAGCGCCGTGGGCAGGAGCCAGACAGCGCCGGGCCATCAGGAGCGACTTTATAAATGACAAAATTAACAAAAACATATGAGGGAGATTCACTTTTAACATGCGGGGACTCACAGGAGATTAAATATTACAGCGATCTGCTTGTTAGAAATGCCCAGGGATAGATAAATTAAAGCCAGACGATCTTTTTTTTTTTCTTCTTTTTTTTTCCCCCTTGCTTTTGGCTCGCATCCTATCCCTACATGGGTTTTCCGCAGAGGAACTCGAAAACTTTGGGAATGTTGATTCAAAAGGTTTCTTCCCAAATACCTCGCCAGCAGGAGGGGGGAGAGCTGTTCCCTGACCCGTTCTTCATCTCCCCCGGCCCTCTGCTTGCTGGGGAAACAGAGGGAAAAAAAGAGAGGGAAAAGGAGAAAGAAAACGGCTGGGGGCTTGTTGGGACACCTGGATGGAGCAGGGGATGCTCCGCGCGGGAGTCCATAGTGTTTTTAGTCCCTAATCCACCAGGATTGATGCTCCTGGGAGCACTTCGGAGAGCTGAGTGGAGGCCTCGAGGAGAAGCCTCGTTGCAGCCAACGTGTCCTTAACGGGGTGAAACCGTCCCCAGCAGCCTCCGAAGAAGCTGCCCGATGTGAGAGGGTTTGGACAGGGCCTGTTCCCACCAGTACCTGCAACCGTGCAGTTGGGGGTCACATCAGCCGGGAAAATGCCCTAAATCCCCCCAAAAAGCGTCCCGCAGGCCCAGGGCGCGCGCCTGCTCCGCGTGCCACGACGGCGGCCGTTCTCAGCAGCAGGCCCGAGGCTGCCGGGGGGCCCAGTCCCTCGGGGCTCCCGCTCCATCCGGGGGTTTTCCCGGCTCCCGGCCCCTTTCTCATGGTAATGATCCCTGCGGGGTCTCCCTGGGGCTGCATCCCACCGGGATGAGGTGCGGGATGGATGCCCTGCACGAAGGGAAAGCTCCCTACCCCCGCCCTGGAGGAAGAGGAGCATCCCGGCATCACCTCTGCTCTCTACATATCCACGCAGGGAAAACCCAGGCGGGGAAAAAAACATGCACCCAGGTGCAAAAAGAGCACGGCGCCTTATCTAGTTTGCTTGTTTGCAAACTGCATTTGCCAAAAAAAAAAGTTAAATTAAAATTAAAATAAAAAAAGACACATGGGCGCCAGGGATGCTGCACGTGGCCGTGGCACCCAGGGAAGGTGCTGGGGGGTGAGATGGCAGCGACACCCCAACGCGGGCAGCACCCCCAGGCCATCCCTGCTGCCATGTGCTGCAGGAGCCGCGCGCCCGCCGCTCGCGCAGGGCAGGAAACCGTCGCCAGGATTAAGGTTAAATTCCATCTCAGAAGGGCTTAGCTAAATGTTTACGTCCCGTGGCCAAACATTTAAAGGGCTGGGGTGGGGGGAGAGGGGGGTAAGGGGGGGATGAGAAATAAAGTAGATAAAAAATAAAATAAATAAGAAATAAAATTAAAATTAAATAAAAAATAAAATAAAATAAAATAAAATAAAATAAAATAAAATAAAATAAAATAAAATAAAATAAAATAAAATAAAATAAAAATAAAATAGGTAAATATGTAATAAAATAAAATAAAAAATAATAAAATGCACCTGGCATTGCATATGTAAATCACACGCGGGGGTCTGTGCTTGGCACCCTGCAGAGACCCCGTCGCTCTGCGGGTGCTGCGGCTCTGGAGGCAGCGGCGGCTGCAGGGATGAGGCGGCCAGGACACGCTCAGGGATGCTCTGGACACAGGGACGTCACCGCTCCGAGCGGTGGCTCGTCACCCTGCCGGGGATGCCTCACTCCATAAGGGAACCGCGACAGCCCCGCTCCCCACCGCTGCTTGGAGCGCAGCCTCTCGTCCCCCCATTCTGTAATTTGGAAACGCATGGATAACATGTGAGGCGTCTGTAATGGGATTAATTTATTTTAAGAACTTGTTGGGGTTTTTTGCTTTTGTTTTTTTTTTTCTTATAAAAGTGGGTGACTAGAAATCGGAAGGCTCAGAAATTAGCATTCACCCCCCCCCCTTTTTTTTTTCTTTCTTTTTATCATCTGCATCTAAATTCAGTTTAGCTCTTTAAGGAATTGCCAGGCTGCCCTTGATTTATAGTCAGTGTCTTCTGCATCTGAGAGGACCTAATTCAAATTAATAATCCCCGAATCTGATTTCAGGATATTTGCACCGTGCCATATATTTCATTAAGATATCACCACTCTGTGTGTGTGTGTCGATGTAAGTACAGGTATATTTAGGCATGGATAGGATAAGGAATTCCTGGGAGAAGATAATTGGGGCGTTAGCGAGTAGTTGCATCAAAACTTTCAGCATGGCTGACCCAACTCGGACCGAAAAATATTAATAATGATAGTAATAAAAAGGGGGGGAAAGGCTAAAAAAGCTCGTTGCCGCTTTGCATAATTGAGGATTTCCAGCCCGGGGGCGGGTTCGCAGCCGGGGCCGCTCCGCTCCGCGCGTCCCCGCGCAGCCTGCGCGCGCTGCCGCTGCAATACGGGGAGGGAAAGCAAAAAAGGGAGGGGGGAAGTGGAATAAAAGGAAGGGGAAAAAAAAAAAAGGAAAAGGAAAAGAAAATAAAAACTCTTGCGGCTCCCGCGCTGGATCCCGCGGTGCTCCCGGCTTTCCAGGGAGCCGGAATTCTGCTCCCATTCCCGACTTTCGCGGGCCCTTGCGGAGCCCCGTTTCCCCCTCGCCCCAGCGTGCGCGCCCGCGCAGTCCCGGCAGGCGCCGATTTCTGTCCATGCGGGACAGGTTTGGGGAGCACGGGAGAAGCAGCGAGCGAATCCGGGGGGAAACGAGGAGCTGCAGAGACGCGCCGGGCTCTCCCACCCCCCTCGCTTCCTTCGCGATGTTTAATCATTGGAAAGGTGTCCTCTGATCGGGAACACTTCTGAGTGCAATTGCTAGTGACTACTGCTAGCGCTCGCCTTCTTGCTTTAGGCGCACATTCATGCACAGCTCAGGAGCAGTTTATCTTAGCTTAATGTAAGTAAAAGTAGAGTGTCGGATCGGCGCACCATTTGTTTCAGTTTTCTTCGGGGGCGGCGCGGCGGGGGGAGAAGAAGAAATGTAATAGATTTAACTCTGTCAAAGCAGAGAAATTGTTGCACAGCCTTCGGGCAGCGACGCGTTCGCCCTCGGGAAGCACCACGCGAGCCCGCACGATGCCAAGTTTTGAGTTTATCCTCGCACTGAGATTATTTAAAGACCGTTTTTAGGGGTAGAGACGCTTCGCGCCTCGGCTGGGACCCCCGAGCCCCTTCTGCAGCATCCCCCGCTCCGGCGCCTTCACTTTACTTCTGCGCTACTTCTCATTTGCGCGCAGCGCAAATCGGCTTTTTGATTAGCGAAACAGCAGAGCATTGGTTAAGAACACTTAGACTAAAAAAAAAAAAAAAAAAAAAAAAAAAAAGGAAAAAAAATCCCCCTGGGAAGTGGGCTCTGAATTGGTTAATAATGTGCAGTACTTGCTAAATTGCTGACTTCCAGATGTGGAAAATATCTTTCTTGTTTAGGACCTACGTAACCTGATTGGATTACGACAGGAGCGTCACATTGGAAGGCTTTTGAGTGATGATTTAATTAACCATACAGTAGAAAGCTGTATTTGCCAGGAAACCCCTTCCATATTTGCATAACCAATCCCTTCAGTGCAAAGGTGGAGTCTGGGCTTTTTTTTTTCCCCTTCTGAGATGTAATTTTATTTTAATTTTAATACTTGAAAAAAAGGTGAAAAAACTTGTAACCTCCGCGAAGTTGCGCGTCGCTCTCCCGCTCTGTCCCCGCGCCCGTCCAGCTGCTTCCCTAGCAGCGGCACGAGGCAGGGAACCCATCTCACCCCTGATCCAGATCTGTGAACAAAACAGAGAGGCTGCAAGATCTCAGCACGTTGGAGGGTTTTTTTTTTTTTCGTCAGATTTAGCTGACTATTCAAATAACCTGGATGAGTGCTGAAATGAGAAAAAAAATGCCCAAAAGAAAAGAAACACACGAGGATAAAGATAATAAAAATGATCGAATCGATAAAAATAATGAAATAACAGCAGCCGAGCCGGGCGCCCGTGCGGACTTGGCTTCCCGGGCGGGCGCGGACGCGGGACGCGCGTTTCCCGCGGCGGGGCAGGGGCCCGGCGGGCGCTGAGCGCAGGATACGGCCCGGGGGGGCGGGCGGAGCTGGGGGGGGGCGATCCCGAGGGTCCGGACCCGCGATACCGCCCGGGGGCGCCGCGATGCTGCTGGGGGAGGGGGAAGGAGGCGGCAGGGCTTGGGGAAGGGCATGGATGTAACCCCGGACAAGGGGGGGGACAGGGGTGCAGCTGCGGGGGGTGCACCCGGGATTGGGGGGGGGCAGCCTGGAGGGAGGGGGTGCAGCCGAGGAAGAGGAGGATGCACCGGGGGGGCGGGAGGATGCGACGGGGGGGGCACCTGGGGATGCGCCCGTGGAGGGGGGAGTATAGGATAGTATAGGATATACCGGGGGGGGGGGACAGGGTCGATACCTGGGGGCAGGGGGGCGGGCAAGGGCTCGTGCTCGGGGGGGCGGCGCGGTGCGGAGCGCGGCGGGTCGCGGAGCGGCGCGGAGCGGGGCGGGGGGCGGGCGCGGGGCGGGGGGCGGGCGGGAGGCGGCGGAATCGCATTTCTGCCGCTAAAGCGTTCGCGGGGACTTCAAGGTATAATCTATCCCAGATCCTTTCCCAGAGAAACTTGGCGATCACGTTCCCACATGATGCTCACGTTTGGTGCTCTTCAATTATCCCTCCCCACAAAGATAGGTGGCGTGTGTTTCAGGGTCTCTCCTCTCGCTCCTACAGAAAAGAAAAAGAAAAAAATGTCATTAGAAGAGGCGTAACACGTCAGTCCGTCCCCAGGTTTGTGTTTCCTGGAGTGGCAGAAAGAGATCAGTCCTAACCTGCCCAGCAGGAATAACGGTCCTTCCGACAACTCTTTGCACGGCGCTTTTTTTTTTTTTTTTTTTTTTTTTTTAAACAATTTCTCCAGGAGCTGCATCTCTCCTTCACCTTTTTTTTTTTTTTTTTTTTTTTTTTTCTTCCTCCACTTCGCGGCTTCTTCATGCTTTTTCTTCTCACCATTTCTGGCCAAAACTACAAACAAGACTTCGCAGGTAGGTCCGCAATTTAATTCCATTTTCTCTCCTTTTCCAACCGCCCCGCTTTTCCCTCCCACCACCCCGCGCTGCGGTGGGCTTATTTAATTTCTATTTATTTTTTATTTTCCGCGGGTTAGCTTTTTTTTTTTCCGCTATTTTCCCCTCCTTCTCCCGAGCTTGTCTGTAGTTGGGGTGCAAACCTCCTTCTATATATTTTTTCCCTTTTCCCACCCGCCCCCCCCGCAGCCTCCCGCCGCTCGGGCGCCGAGGCCGGGAGGGCAGCCCCGGTTCGGGGCACGGCGACCCCCGGCACCGCCGCCCACCCCTCATCGCTACCTGCCCGGCCAGGTGCGAGCGGTGCCTCCGGCTGCAAAAGTTTAAACGCGAGGAGAAGGAGCTCTCACTGCTAAGGGAGTGAAAATAATATACATAATAATATAAATAATAATATAAATAATAATATAATAGAAATGATAATTAAAAGCACACCCCAACCCACTCCCCTGCTCTTTTATCTGGGAGGTTTCCCACCTCGTGCTGGGAAAGTTGGCAGGTACCTGTTAGTGCCCGCACGGCCCGCGGAGCCGCGGCCGGGCCAAGGGCTGCGCCGGGAGCCGCGTTTCCCCCGAGCTGAAACTTTGCTCCGAGCTCCGCTTGGCCGGTTTCATTTCTTTATTTTATCTTGTGGAGCTTGGGTGAAGCAGCACCTTGGCTTCTGGGATCCTAAAGCAAGAAGTGAAAGTACTGGCTGGGACTTAAAAGTCACTTACCCAAAAAGCAAAATAATAATAATAGTGATAATAATAAATAGCCGGTCCTCTGGGGAGAAAAGTACCTTCTTGAGGTTTGCAGGTTTAAAATTATTGACAACTTTTTTTATCTCTGGCATGCCAAAGAGCAGGGGAGATACTGAAATGCATTTAAAACAACTCACCCTTGGTCGCTTTGCTAATGCAAGGCGCCGAGGGAAGCGGAGAGCGGGGCTCTTCCCAATTTGCACCCTCCTCGCTTCCCTGCATCTGCTGGGAGGTCGGTGATGGTGCTGATGCATACCCCAGAATCCGAAATAACTGGCAAATAATAAAGTTTACAGGACATTTCTCAGTCTCTTCCTTCCTCACGCACACGCATCCCTATCAGCTCCCTCTGCCCAGGCGGATTCATGGGCAGGAGGGTGTGAGTAAACAGGCAGCCCCCGACCACACTTTCTCAATATCCCTCTCCACTTACCTGCTCAGGGGGTATTTATTTTATCCAAGCAGGTTTTGTGATCATAAAATCTGTCAGGAAAAAAATAAAAAAGAAAGAAAGAAAAGAGGAAGAAAAATTAATAAGAGAGAGTTCAGGCAGAATAAAAGACCTAGGAGCAACGCACTGGACTGCTCAGTCCTGCTGTAAAGCTCTATCAGAGTCAGAAGAGACAATTAAAAAGAAAATGCACTTTGCTGCAAAAATGATGCCGAAGCAGGTAGTCACTTTTTGACATTTTGTGCCAAAGTTGCAGCGCAGGGAAGGACAATGGCTGGGGGGGACAGGAGGGTTTCTGTCCAGGAGAGCAAGGGTTAATTGCCCTTGTTTTACAGTTTGCATCTGTTACATCTTTTATAGCCCCCTGTTTAAACTAATCCGCAAGTCAAAGCATCTTTAAAGCGACAGCATCTTCCCCAAGCTGGACTTAGTTTCAGGAGCGACCTCGCAGGCGAAGCCCGGGCTCTGGCACTCGCCTTTTGACAGATAGAGCCTCCTGCGAGGCTGCACATCCAGGCGGCCATACGGGAGCTCCAGGAGTTTATAAGTTAAAAGGGGTAAAAAAAAAAAAAAAATCACACACACACACACAACAACCCACCACTGAAAGCCTGCAAACTCTGACAGCGGTAGTTTTGATTTCTGTTTCTTTTCTGGGAAGGAAAAAAAAAATGACACTCTGAAGCTTTGTTTAACTCGGGGGCAGGGGAAACCCTGAATATTGTCAAACTGACTAAAAAGGTGACAGGGGTTTATAATTACAGGGCTCGCCGGTGGCGGGGGGGAGGGGGAGGGCTGCGCGCTGCGCTTTACCCCAAAAGGGCACGGGAGAGCCATGTTTCCCTGGGCTCTTATCACTTTGCTCGAGTGCACTTGGAAAACGTGGAAAAAAAAAAAAAAGGAGGGGGGAGGAAGAAGGAGGGAGGAAGGAGTAATAAAATAAATAAATAAAAATAATAAAAATAAAAGAAGCGGGGAGAGGGCGGGGGGGATAGCGTTTCCGCGCGAAAGCAACTTCTAATGTCACATTAAAGTACTTTTCGGGGGTAGACGGTCCGCCTCGCATTGAGTCGAGTGTAAGGGAGGAAAAAAAAAAAAAAAAAGCCGCGCATTCCCTCATACGGTCATGAGTTATGAGTCATTTGAGATGCGATTCTGCTCTCCCCTCCGCGCCGCTCCGCCGGCGCAACGCGCGCCGCGACTTCGCTAACTAACTAACTAACTAACTAACTAAGTAACTAACCGAGCAGCCCGCCCTACCCCGGCTCCGCGGCGCGCGGGTGGCGGCGGCGGCGCGCGCGCGTGGATGGGCGCCCCGCGGGGCGCGCGCGCGCGGCTCCGCGGAGGCGCCCGCGCTGCGAGCGCGCTATGGCAGCGCCCCCGGCGCCGCTCTGCTTGCTCCCTCCGCAGGGGCCGCGAGCTGCTGAGGCGCGGAGCCGAGCCCATGCGAGCTGCCATCTGATCCGCGCGCATCAATGAAGCAGCAGATCATGGCGGATGGCCCCAGGTGTAAGAGGCGAAAGCAAGCCAACCCGCGCAGGAAGCACGGTAAGCGGCCCCCGCGGCCAACTTTCTTTTTTTTTTCCCCCCCCCTCTCTTTTCCTTTTCCCCCCTGTTTTTCCCCTGTTTTCATCTGTTATTTTTATTTTGTTTCCCCGTTATTTCCTCGGCTCCGCGCAAGCGGCGCGCAGCGGTTCCGCGGGGCGGCGCGTTGGGGGAGGACGCGGGGGGCGACGAGCGCGCCCGGCCGCCGCCCCCCAAAGTTTGTTGCGCGGGGCGCGCAAGGAGCGCGGCGGCGCCGCCGGGGAAGGCAGAAAGGACCAAAGAAAGGAAGAAAGAGGGGGGGAAAAAAAGGAAAAAAAAAAAAAAAGCCAAGCGGCGGCAGCGTGAGAACCGGTGCCGCGAGTTTGCCCCGCTCGCCGCTTTTCTTTTCTTTTTTCTCTCTCTTTTTTATTTTTATTGTTAGCCGCTCGAAAGCGAAACTTCCTCCTCCCCAATAATTAATAACGCTAATGAGCTGCGTGCCCGGTGCGCGGGCTGCGGAGCGAGCGCGGCGCTGGCGGCCGCCTCCGTGTGGATTCCCCCCCCCCACTCCCAGGCCGGCCCCCACTTTTCCCAACTTTCCTCGGGAGGAGCGGCTGGAAAAGGGGGGGACATTTGCGCGCACCCTCCGCCCGCCCCGCTTATAGCGCGGCCGCTTCGTTGAAGTGGCGAGGTGGGGGGGTAAAAACGGAATTGGGGGGGGGGGGGGAAACAATAACAACAACCCCAAAAAACACAAAGACAAGAGAATGTTGATTAGAAACAAATGATCCTTCCCCCCTTCCTCCCCTTCCGCGCTCTCTAGGCTGTGAGTGTGAGCGGGTGTGTGTGTCTTTTTCTTGTTGTGGTGGAGGCGTCGAGCCATATGGGGGAGTGATAGAGGAATTTTAGTCAGAAACTGTTCGTTATGTTACACTGGCTTTTCCCTTTGTGTTGTCTTTGATCTATTTGCTTGGCTTAGTATTGCAAGGAAAAAAAAGAGAGAGAGAGAGAAAAGGAGAGAGGGAGAAGAAACCCAACTAAAATAATATATTCCAAGCAGCTTCCCAAGGATCCGCTCCTTGTTATCTTTTTTTTTTTTTAAGTCTCCCCCCCCGTCTTCCACCACCACCCTTTACTCTGGTGTCTGTCATTATTTAAGGTGGTCCTCACAGAGGAGACCTCCCCTTCCCCTCATCTCTGGGTAATTTAGTAGACATTAAAATTACACGTAATGTTTCCCTCTCCTCTCTTGTGTTTCCTCTGTTCTTTTTATTAAATGTTGGTTATTGATTTTCTAAAATCAATGTCTGTTGTGGGGCTTTTTTTCCCCTTACAAGTATCTAAAGCACGTTGCTGATCAACTGGATAACAAAAGCTTTGTGTCAAGTAGCCTTTTTTCTTATGTTAAACAGTCATTTTTTGAGAGAAAAAGAGAATGAGATTTAAGGCAACGCACCCAGAAGTGCTCTTTCGCGGTGAAGAATATTCTGAGTGTTTGAGTGTGTGTGTGGGGGGGTTATTCTCCTTCTTTAGCCTCCTTGTCTTTTTCCCTCCCTTCTTTTTAATGCGAGATTATTAGTTTAGCGCGTTGAACCAACCGCATGGCGTGCGGGGAAGGATGCGTGATATTTTCTGAGCCCCGTTTGATCCGCAGAGCGAGGGGGCACGGAAGGCGGGACGTGGTGGCCGTGGTGGCACTCGGGGACCTGGCAGGGGGTGACAGGGCTCCTGGCAGGGCGCTCACGTCGCTTGGGACACTCGGGAGCCCAAAGTTTAATTGAGATTTTTTAAGGGACCCGCGCGCAGACCCCGCCAACTTCACCGCAAGCGAGCGCACTGCTTGCCTGAACTTGTCTTGTTCAGGCCAAGAAGGGAGACAAAATCTCCACTTTCTGTCTTTTCCACTCTTTGTGCCCCAAAATTTGTTTCTTCCATTCATTTCGGAGCCAGAAATGTCCTGGTTCCCAGAAGCAGGTAGACGAGGGTGGTTTGTGCGTAAGTGGGCTTTTATTTCATTTTATTTCTTATTTTTTTATTTCACTTTCTCTGTCTCGACGAGCACGTAGCCAATGCCTTTCCCGTTGGGAATTGCCCAGGATTTATCTGGACTCTGAGTGGATTTTTCTTCTTTCCTGGATTCGTGGAAAAGATGTCACTTCTGAGCTTGTGTCTTTGCTGATAACACTTTAAAAAAAAAAGAAAAAAAAAAAGTGATGCTTATCGAAATTGTGCAGGAATTCCTTAGAAACGCGACAGAAGAGAAATAAAATGAGAAAGCCACCACCAAAATAAATATATATAGAGAGAGAGGTGGTCATCGAGGAAACTGGAGTGGTGTTGGCGTGAGGAACCCCGAAGGGTGGCAGGGGACAGGACAGAGGCGGGTGCGGGGCCAGGAGGGCCGCACTGAGCCCTCCAGGCCGGGACCGAGCGCCCGCGGGGCTGGACGGAGGGGGCGGGCGGATAACGGGGCATTTCCGCGGATAACGGGATGGAGGGAGCCGGGCAGAGGCAGCAGCGAGGCCGGAGGAGGGGGGAATAAACCCTCCCGGGCCAGAGGGAAGACCCTCAGGAGAGGGGGCAGGAGGCAGGAATGCGGGGAAGTTGGGTCAGATGATCGGCGGCCGCCTGACTCACGCCGTGACACTTTCACTGCAGGAGAAGTGGCGGCAGGGCCGGGAAGAGGAGGAGGAGGAGGAGGAGGAAGAGGGCAGCGAGTTCCCCCCTCCCGCCCTCCTTCTCTTCCCCCCCGTCCCGCCGCACGGGCGCCCCGTCGAGGCGAAGGCTGCGCGGGGGGGACGCGGAGCGGCCGCGTGGACACGCCGAGCAGAGCGGCTGGCTCAAAAAATGCATATATACATATACATATACACTAAAATACATAGATGAAAAGAGCTTACCCCTTCCCAAGGAAGGAGGGGGAAGGGGGGAAAGTTGGAGCTAATTTGCTCCAAAGTTTCCGCACACAGATTTATCTGCCACCTCGCTCCCGGATGGAAAGGGAAGGGAGAAAGTTCA
The DNA here is from genome assembly GCF_059628265.1 of Tinamus guttatus. Lineage (NCBI taxonomy): Eukaryota > Metazoa > Chordata > Aves > Tinamiformes > Tinamidae > Tinamus > Tinamus guttatus. Next base: position 5,017,559 of record NW_028288667.1, on the reverse strand, counting down.
GGGCTCCCAGGGCGTCTGGATGAGCCGGAGGGGGTGGGGGACAGGGCTGTGTGTGGGGGGGATACAGACCCGGCGAGCCGGCGCGATTACCCTGGCACCGAGTAAATAATAAATAAATACGGGACACCCGCCTTGTGTGTAGCGAGGAGGAAAAACCCTCTTTCCCTTGCAACAGAGCGCGGAAAAACACGCAGGAAAGAGCGCGGGCAGCGCAGGCTGCGCTGCGGGTGCTGCCGGCGGGGCAGCCTCGGAGGCGGCCGCCGTGCGAGCGAGCGGGCAGCTGTGGGTGACATCGAGGTGGCCCCGGGCTGAGCGGGCCCCGGCGGCGCTGCGGGGCCCGGGGAGCCGGGCAGGGGCGCAAATCCGTTGCGGGCACATTGCCCCCGCACAGCACCTGGGCAGAGGTATTAAAAATTAACGTGCTGGACGCGAGCGGTCGGGGCTCATGCGGTGACATTGCTCCTGCATGGAGTGAGCAGAGGGTGCTGCTGGAGGGGTCAAGCCTGCTCTGCTCATTTGCTCCGGAGGTTTTTATTTTTGAGGGGGTGAATTTGGGGATTAGGGAGCTGGTTTACTGCTCACGACGAGGCGCTTTGCTGCGTGGCTGTTGCTGGGCGAGGAAACTTTGGGGGGCTTTCGAATCGCTGCAAGGAAACGTGCTGCCTCGGCGTAGAGGCAACGTTTTAAAAAAAGTGGTGGGGATAAGGGAGCAATTACGAGCTGGTTACTAATAATTACCCGTAGCCCAGCGCCCAAGGTAGGGAGAATGTGTGGAAGAGGGATGGAGCTACCAGGACAGGCTGGTAGTACTGCCTAGGAAAAAAACCCTTCGGAGGGGAGAGCAGCGTGTTGGGTCTTTTACAACAGCACCACATTCACTCCAAGAAATAGGAAATTCTTCGCCTCACCACAGTCTTTGGCATCCGCATTATCCCAGCGCTTTTAAGGTGCATTTCCCCCCCGCCCTCTGTGAAAGAAAACTCTTTGTCCTGTGGGTTTTTTCCCCCTTCTTTTTCTTCTCCCCTCTCTGCAAGCCCCTGGCTTCCCAAGGTAGACACTATTTTGTGGCTGTCACACAGAGAGGGAGCGCAGGTTCGCGGCGCTCACAGACAATTGATTGTCTGCCCTAATGTGTTTCATTTACATGTTTATAACGTCAATAGTGCTGGGGTGTCCACTGTACCATTCATCGCAGCATTCCCACAAGGGTGCAATTGTCTGAATGGCCAAGTCAGACACCTTTTTGATTGCTCTTTAGTTGTCTCTTTCTTCCCCCCCCCCCCCGCCCCACACTTTTTTTTTAGAGTAGGGAGAAAGAAAGAAAAAAAAAAAACGGGGGAGAAAGCTGCGAGGCAGAGACACTAGTTGAAAATATTTCTGAACCAAACGTCGCCGTTCAAGCAGATGTGAGCATTAGACAAACACTATATTTTAACTAAGGATCGGAAGGTATAAACAGATTCAGAATAGAGGGGGGGAATTGCTGAACGTTAAATCTCATCCCGTCTCTTAATACTGTAGCCTCTTTTTTTCTTTCTTTTTTGATGATGATGATTTGTGGTTTTCATTTTCATTTCAGCTTCTTTAAATGCAGCCGCCTCCTAACTCTTTGTATGCTTAAGTGTAATTTGTGATTTTTCCCCCCTTATATATTTACATATCTCTGTTTATGCCAACAGCGTCAGCTAACCACTTGGAAAGTCTATAGAGAGGCTATTTAGACTGTGGGGAGTGTAAACTTTAAAAAAGTAAGATCCAAATATTTCTTCATCGAGCATTTTTTAATGAAATATATATGCATGACAACGACTAGTCTTTTCCTCGAAGTGGTGTAACTTAAATAGCTGTGTATCAACTTCGTGGGTCTGTGGTTCGCGTGCCCTTACCCTGCGAGCTCCCAGCAAAGTGTCTCTAGGAGGTCCCAAGTCAATAAAACATTACTTTTAAAGGTGTGTTGCTCTGGTTTTATATGTCACGCTCTCCTCTATCACTGGAGTTGCTTCTGAGGGAGGCGAGAAATGACTGCATATGTTTCCTATTTGGATAAATGAACCTCAGCGCTTATTGCAACTTAGATACGCGTGTTCCTATGCGTGCCCATGCACCTACGTGCGTACAGAGGGTGTCTAGGTGCACATATATATGAGATATGGGTAGTGCATGGAGGTTCGCCCCCATGTAGCGGTTCGCATTTCAGGCGAGAGAGCTTTTTCCCCCTAAAAAGACGAGGATGATCCCAAGAGCTCCAATTAATACAAGTTGACCTGTTCCGTCCACGGTCCATCAAGGGAAAACGGCCTTGGCTCCCGTGTCTTCTCGTCGGGAGCTAAAGCGAAAGGGGCAAAAAAACAATAACAACAACAACAACTTTTTATTATTGTTATTTATTTCTCTCTCTCCCTCTTTTTTTTTTTCAATTAAAAAAAAAGGCTGTTTGTGGGAGGATATTTTCCCCGTGTTGTGTGTGTGCCTAACAGGGAAGACACACACAGTAGATGCACCGTTAGCTGAACCCCTGACACGGCGGTCTTTTGAATGCCTTAGGTATGATTTCACTTTCGCTCACATCAATGCTGACCTGAATGCCTTTCATATCTGATCCGCTGTGTCTCTCCCAGTAAACATCCCCTGAGGGGAGAACAAAGAAAGGAGCTCTTCTTCTTCTTAATCACAATTCAGCCCATTCACCGCCGGCAGGCTACATTTGCATTCTGCAACAGAAAGCCAAGATGAAAAGAGGGGAAAAAAAAAGAGAGAGAGAGTGAGAAGAAGAGGAAAAAAAAAAGCAGAAGGGTGGAGGCTGAGTAAAATAACTTAGGTGTTTGTAGCTGTTTGTTGGGCTTCCCCTGGTTACAAGCCTTATATAGCTCCTGCTCTGCCCAGCCTTGGCTCCCCTGACAGCAGATAGTGTTACAGGATGGCATGCCTGGACTATTCGTGGCCACTCGCGCTAGCACTTGAGGTAGAAAGTGTCAGCGCGGGATCGGATTCCGCGGCGGGAGCGCGCGCGCGGCGGGAGCGCGCCCAGGTGCGCGCGCCCCCCGCGCGCGCGCCCTGCTCCTCGCGGGGCTCTTCTGGTCCCCTCGGAGTGACCTTGGGGCACGGGAGCCGCCAGAAACCGCCCTTGTCCCACGGGGCTTTAGTCTCATATTTTAATTATTTATTATTATTATTTATTTGTATTATTTTTGTTAATCTTATTATTTTTGCTATTCTTATTATTTTATTATCCTTTATTATTCTTTATTATTTCCCCTCCAGGCGGCCCCAGCCCACAATCCGGTACCCACAAACACCCCCCACCTCGGGCAGAGGGGCCAAAGGGGTTAGATATGGGGGGAGCCGCTTCACCCCTCACGTCTTTTTAATTTAATTTAATTTAATTTCGTAGTCACGTTCACGTGCATTTCCCCCCACAGCACCCCAGCTTGTTCGCTCTTCTTGTGTTTTTAATAAGACAGCTAAAAAGAAAGACAGAAAGAGAGAGGGAAAAAAATAAAAAAAGAGAGAGAGAAAATGTCGAGGTCTTCGGTCGTATCCACTTTTTCTTACCAAGGGAAGGTTTATTTATAACCGGATCCTGCTTACTGAGAAGTATTTAAGCCCTTTCAGGCAGAGCTGTCAAAATTTCCTGTGTTGTTTTGCCTCTATTTGCAACATGTAAAAAAAAAAAAAAAGTGCTCTGCAGTTGCTGGGATTGGGCTAACCAGGGGAGCGCAGAAATCTTAAGTGACAAGTTTTCAGCTACACTATCTCCTGCCGACCAAACTGTCATTTTTTTTTCAGAAACCACTTTTAAGAGCCTAACAGGTTTTTTTTATTTATTTTTATTTTTTTTCCCTTTCTTTCCCCCCAAACCAGCAACTAGATTAAATGCTAAGGCAACTTGGGGAGCGAGGAGCGGCATGCGCAATGTGGAGCGGGAGGGATGTCTTATTTCCCTGTCGCCGCTCCGGCGGAGCTCGCTCCCAAGGAGCTCGCTAACCGAGATGTTACCAGTTGAACAGAAGCATGTGACACAGATTCCTGTTTTTTTTTCCTTCCCCTAGAAGATTTGCAGATTTTACAAAAAAGAGATTATCTCTACACCTTCCACCCTCCTAACCACCCCCATGACCCAAGTGAGGGAGGATTTAGGCAGATTTACTTCGGTAAACACCTTTGGACACTTGGGGAAAAGTAGGGGTCTGTTTGCAAAAGCAGGCTTTTGTTAAGTGAGGTGCCGGGTAATGCTTTACCAGGCAGCTGTGATATTAACCCACCCGCTCATGCTTTAACTCCTTGTGGGCCCTTTCGGGCCAAGGTGGCTCTCGCGTGGGTTCCAGGAGCTGGGCCTGGGGCCTGGATGGACCTGAATGCTCCAAGACCTGGGATCCCAGCTCCAGGGCTGGGAAAAGCCATGGGAAGGCAGCCAGCGGCCGTGCATGGGTGGATGTGCATGCCCAGTGCACGCCGTGCAGCGCGGCCGTGCATGCACATGCGTGTTCACGTACAGGACATCCCGTTCAGGACATGTGTGCGTGCACACGCGTGTGCACACACAGGCACAACACCCCACAGGTAGCTAAAGCCACCTGGGAATCTCCTGAAGGTCGGCTCAGGATTTGGGCCTGGGCTGGAGCACAGGGTCGTCTTTGCTGCAAACCTGCGAGACCAGGTCGCTTCGAGCACGTCCTCTTTTCCTTGTATTCTTTCTCTTTTCTTTTTCATTTTTTTCTTTTTCTCTCTCTTTTTTTTTTTTTCGTAGCTTTCTAAGGTTCACAGCTTCTCGAAAGCAAACTTTTCCTTGGGAGTGCTCCTTGCTGCGCTATTCCGAGCCTCGGGAAGGAGGAGTGAACCACTTAGCTATTTTGGCTGGGTGGGAGAGTAACTTTTACAGGTGTCTCTTTTTTGATCTCGAATAAGATTGCTTCATTTAGGGATATTTGTTGTCGAGGGCTTTTTTTTTTCTCCTTTTCTTTCCTTTTTTTTTTTTTTTTTTTAAGTGTAGGTGTCAATGTTAGAGCAGCCACGAACGTGTGAGAAAGCCAAGGGTATGAGACATGACAGAATTAAAGGTGTTTGCTATGCTGTTACCCGCGTGTCACGCTGCGAGCTGCCGCTGCCGCAGCCTCCCGCGGAGCGCGGGAGCCGCGCGGGATCCGCGCTGCGCGCAGGGCAGCGGCCCCAGCGCCGCCGCGGCTGGCGCGGAGCGGGCCCTGGCAGCGGTGTCATCCGCCAAATCACCCCGCAATTACGATGTATGTTATTGTATAAATGACCAAGCATGCAGTATTTTTTTTCCCCCTTGAAATCAAAGGAGGGCTTAAAAACGCGCTTTTTTTTTTTTTTTTTTGAATACTTTCAGACCGCGGCCGGGTCACAGTTTGGGAGCCGAATTAAACTGATCTCCCTCGTGATCTAATTGAGGCTGGCAAGGCGTTCCGCGGCGCGGACGCGAGCCCAGGAGCGCGGGGGCCGGCGGAGCGGCGCCCCTCACCCGGCTCTCGCGGCTGCCCGCGCGCAAAGTCCAACTTCTGCCCGCCCCGAGCCCCGCGCTTCAACCCCCTCCCTCCGCCGTTCGCTCCGCGGCCGCGGCCTCGGCTCCCCCCTCTCCTCGGGGCCGTTATTTCCTCCGGGTAAAAACCCGTAAAAACCCGTTTGCTCTCCTCTATTTTTTTTCTTTTTTTTTTTTTTGAGTTTCCATCTCCCGCTCTCCTCCAAGAAAGAGATAAACCATTATATTTCCCCCCCCCACACTCGTATTTTAAAGCAGCGATCCTGACAGCAGCACTATTATTGCACTTTATGTTTTAGTGGATGTTTGCTGTTGCTAGTTACAGCAACACTTATCATAAGACAGCAAGAAAAGAGTAGTCCCTGGTAATTAAAGTAATGAAATATTCATTTACTCTACCTTTTCAGTAGTCTCACAAATTAGGCTGCTACATTTAATGCCTGCACTGCCTCTGTTTTTATTATAATGGCAGCTTTCGCATCTGCAATTAGGACTAATTCTGACAGTTACAATTTCTGAGGGATGGTAAACAGTGAACGAGATGTGCAGCAGTGGTATTACACGTGAAAAGCCCTTGTCTCTTTAACCTTGTTGTTTTTTTTCCTCGCAGAGGTTACCTTTTCCCGATGGTGCAAAATCGACTTGACATAACTGTTCATCAGTTTCAGGGTTTTCCCTGGAGGTATTTGCATCAAATCAGCCCAGTCAAGCTTCAAGTGGAAATTGGCAGGCCAGAAACTGACAGGGTAGCGACTGGGAAAGAGACAGCTAAAGTGCAGGCAGCGCAGTGACAGCGGCGCCCGCGGGCAGCAGCGCCCGCCCTGGGCCCCGTCCTGCTCCCTGTCCCAGGCCCCGTCCTGGTCCCGGTCCCGATGCTGGACCCGGGCCTAGATCCCGTCCCGCATGGGCAGGGAGGTGGTGCTGCAAAACGAAGGGGAAAGTGCTGGCTGGAAGTTAGATTCACCTTATTATCCTTCTTCTTCAATTTTTGTTTCATTTGATTTCATTTATTTTCCTGCAATTCCCCCTCATCTTTCACTGCGGACATTGACTACATTTCCAGCGTTAATACTGCAGACTTATTTTGATCAGCTAAAACCGTATATATATGCACTTATGTATACACTTACACATATACATGTATCTCTGCATGGAGGGGACAGTGGCGTTAGAACCAGCACAAGCGTTTCCTTGAATACGCTGCTCTGTCACGCGGAGGGTCAAAGGAGGAGGAGTGATTTTGGGGTAGGTTGTTGGAGGAACTGGCATTGCTCACAGTGTTGTCATCCCCCTTCTCCCCCAAACAGAATTTTAGTTATTTTGAAAATAACCCCAAATCGCTGTGCACGCGGGAGCAAGCGGGACGCGCGATACCATCGCTCCTGCAGGGTAACAGCGAGCACGGCCGCGATGCTTTCCCGGGGGGAGAGCACGGGCAGCAATCCCCTCGTCCACCCCAAATCCATACGTGTAGCCCTTACGAGACGATTAACCCCCCCGTCACTTTTCCTACCAGACTTGTGCTAAGTAAGCCCTGCTTTCAAGCAGTTTTTCAGCTGTGTGTGTGACAGGCATTGGCTGATCTGCTGATGCCCATTCGACAGGCACTGTTGAGCTAAAGTGGTGTGACGGCACAGTTTTGTTAAGCTGTGAACAAAGGGCTGGAGATGCCTCGCTGGCATCATCCATGTGCATATTGGCCTTGTCACAGTTTTGCTTGATTTAATGCTCTGTTTATTCCTAGATATTAGAACTTAAATTCCAAACAATATGTTTTTTTTTTTTTTCCTTCTCCCCATATACGGCATGCAAACTTTATTTTAAAAGCCGCCGTTCCCAGGAACAGTGGATCCGTTTGTCCTGCCGATATCCGTGCAGCCAACACTCGAAAACGTAGCTCCCGGATAAATAGGTGGCCACTAGCCTCTTAGCCGTTATCCAGTTAAAAATGGGATTTCGCTTAAAAAAAAAAAAGTCTTATAAGGGTAAAAGATTTATTTTTTCTTTGATCATTTGTTGAGGGTTGTTATTTATTTCAACAGTGGATTTTCTCATAAGCTCTTAAGGAAAGGTTGCCCTGCGCGCCGGCGGGATGGACTTGGCAGGGCCGTCCCGCCGCGGTGCCGCTGTCAACGCGGCGCTTTGCAAAGGCCTCTAGTGCGTTGGGGCCATCACGGGTGGACACGGGGTGAGCCGGGTTGCTGCAGGTTGCTGGAAGGGAGTGGGGAAGAGTAAAAACAATATCTTATTGTGGGGCGGCCGCAACTTTGCATCCGTCGAGAGAGGACCGGAGCATATGGGGCTCTTTTTGAGCCAGGTTCTTGTTGCTTTGGAAAAGCTGTAGGCTTTTCTCTGCAGAGAGTTGGCTTTTTTCAGCAGGTATTCCCCAAAGTTGTCGGTTTCTTTTGAGCAGGTATTCCCCAGAGTTGTTTCTCTTGAGCAGGTATTCCCCTCTTTGCTTCCCCTCGGGACACAGCGCTTGTGGAAAGGTTTGCATTGAGACATCCCGTCCCAGACGGGACACAGATGTTCCCGCTTTCTTTTTTTGTGATTTTCCTTTTTTACAGGCTTGCCGGTGAACACGGCGCCTGCGAGGAGTTTGGGAAATGCAGGAGTCGTTTATTTTTCCGTAGGAGATGCATCGGCTCAGCCGGGCTGGCCGCGGCGTGGGGTGGGAAGCCGGAATGGGGAGCAGGAATGAAGCTCTTCCTCCTCCCAACAGCGCGGGCTGCAGCCTACGTCCAAAACTGAATTTTGGGGAAAAAAATGTGCTTTTTCTATCTGTCCTTTGCCTGCTTCCTCTCAGCCCTGACAGCTTTACGGCCGTGCTCGCTTGCGGCGCTACCTCTTCTCCGGGTGCGTTTACGTTGGGTCCTCCGAACACGAAGCGGGGTGATGGGTGGAGGGGGGCAGCTTGTGCAGAATAAGCCTTAATGGTTAATTTTGGTATAGCTGTACCCATGAAAGGGACTTAAAGCTACTAGCCGTATAGATCACAAGACCTTATGTGGGCTATTCTTCTGGAGATGCACAAGAGATTTACGTGCCTAAGTCCCATAAGAGTTAATGGGAGTTACGCATGTAAATCTCTCGCACGGCGAGATAATAGAGCCTTTTATGCACGGGGAGCTGGATTCCTACGGAATCACCTCCTCAACGGCAGCCTTAGGTCCTCCCCTCTCCACAAAACCAGGAGGTGGGACCCTGAAAGAGACCTCAGGGCTCCACTGGGGTTTAGGAAGGTGGGAGCCGAGCGCAGGAAGCAGGATTGCTCCCCAAATCTGCACTTGGTGCTCGGTTTTGTCTCTCCTGGTCCATCGGTCACTGGTGACGTAGCAGCTCTGGTGGTGGTGGGGCATGACGCCCCGGCTGCTGAAGACCATGGGCCGGGGTCAAAAGAGTGGTGTCCTCCATGGGGTGGGAAGGTCATCCCACAAGGGCCATGCTTGGACAGCTCTCAGGCCCTGGTGCCACCGTGGCATGTAGGCTTCTCAAGCATAGGTTCCAGATGCCCAGATGTTGGACATCCCACCACCAATCCCACCGCCGGTGATGGTTCTCCAGGAGGAGAAAGCAGGTTTCTCCTTGGAAAAGCAAGATCCGCGGCTGCTCCTAACTTCGGAGCCATGCCCTGAGGCTCTCGGCTGCAATTCCAGCATTTCCGCTTGCAGCCGGGTGGGAAAAACCCACAGTTGGCTGATTCTCCTGTCGGCATCTCCATCCTGTAGGGAGAGCGCGCTGCCGTTGCGCCCCATTTTCGGCTCCCAAAATGGTGCTGCAAGGTCTGCGCGCGCCCGGCCGGCTCTTCCGCGCGGCTGCGCCGTGCTGCAGCAATCAGGGAGTTAACGGTATCAATCAATTTGTAAACAGATGAAGTCACTCATTCCCAAACTGGTTTTCCAAAAACAATTACTAAATTACAATAGAAAAAAATTGTACAGTTACTGTATTTGTGTGCTGTGTTACAATCAACATACCAGGGAAACAAAACAATTTAATGCAGAAAAATCATCATTCATCTACATTATAATTGCTTCTTTTTCACATCTACAGGGCGGTTAATTAAAATTGTGATTAAATGCGGTCGCGCTGCCTAAGATGTCTTGCCCAAAACAGGTGGTACAGAATTTAAAAGTAAAAAAAATGTAATTAGCATTGGAAATTGAGAAATTGCCTGTAAGAATCAGTGTTAATTTCAGTCAGTGATGAGGTAATTTATAAATGAATGCAGTGGAGGCTGTGCAAATGCACAATTGCCTTCCTGCCTATTCTTAGCATTCTCAGCATGCAGGTGAAAATGTTTGCAAAATATTGAGGTAATTTGAAAATCAATCCGTGCAATCCCTATCTCTCTCTCTCTCTCTTTTTTTCCCTATTTTTTTCCCTTTTGCTCGTGCAGCGCTGAGTGAGCGCTGCTGCAGCCAGTGCGACGTGCCAGCTCGGCGCTTTTTTGGGGGGGAATGAGGTGATTTTGCGTGCGGTGGCGGCATGCGGGGCTTAGCTAAGTGAGAGGTTCGGCCAAGATGCTTTGCGAAAGGTGCAGAGGGAAGTTTTCCCTTTTGATGTGGAAAGTCTTCAGCTGTGCTATGTGCTTGGATGGTGCAAGCAGGAGCAAAAAGCAGCGGGTGGTTTTCCAGATGTGGGATGCTGGAGGCCAACCGGGAGGCAAGAGGATGCTTGGAAATCCTCCGTGAGAGAAGTGGCCTGGGACGTTATCAGGCTGTAGCTTGGGATGGGAATGGGGCAGCGTGTCCCCATTTATGTGCAAATAATGTAATTTTGGTGAGCTGGGGCAGTGTGAGGGATTTTCTGCACCTGATGTTATCCAGGCCAGGCAATTCTGGGGGCCAAGGCAATTTCCCTCCCCATCCTCCTCCTCCTCTTTGCTCATGCTCATCCCCGTTGGTTTTCCCTCTGGGAACATGGTGTCTCTGCAGCGCCTAGTGAAGAACCTCCCGAGTTTATAGCACACCTGAGGAACTTGTTTTGGGGCATTTTGCAAGGAAAGCCACAGCTTTCCAGCCTCTTCGTCTCAGCAGCACTGATTTTGGCACCCATGGGTGCTGAAGGCTGCGCAGGGTAGGACCACGCCAATGCGGCCTGGAGCAGACCCAAGAGCAGCCTTGGCTTGCTCTTGTCCCGCACAATGGGGACAATTTTCGGGTTTTGCAGTCCCATTCATGAGATCAGAGCCTGGAAACAGCCAGCAGGGTTTGGCCCCAAACCGGTGGAGTTTGGTAAACCAAAGCCAAGGTGGGCAGAGCAGCCGCCCTAACACAGCGCGGATGCTCGTGCATCACCCACCAGGTCCCGACAACAAACTCGAAACATTTAATCACTCAGGGCATTTTCGCCTCCGTAAGGAGGCAAATGAAAATACTCCCTTTTGTTCCCTTCTCGCAACTCTTGGAGCTTTCTGCAGGTTCAGCTCCTCGCCGCCCCACGCTCCCCGCCGTTGGCCGCTGCCTTCTCCTCCCTCCAACTTCTTATCTCGGCCGTCCCGCGGCAGGCCCCAGCGTTTTGTCACCGCTATGTGACAAATTGTCGGGCTTTTATTCGGGCCGGACATCTTTGCCAGGCCGGCTTGTTGTTTTTTCTCTCGGGGCCGTGTCGTGGGACCAAAGGTGGCTGCTTTTGTGCAGCATGTCAAATCTGCTTAGCGCGTGGCCATTTATCTCCCCCAAAACCCGCCCGCACAGCGGCAGGGGTGCAGCGGGACGCCCGGCCGGGCGCTGGCCACGAAGCGCTCTCTTTACTTCTGTATTTATGGATTTTATTATTTTTTATGTGCCGGAGTCGCTGCGTGCAGCCTGGGGCAGGCAGACAAGGTGCTTCGTGATTTTGGGGCCACCCCTTTGGGGACAGGTTGTGCAGGGCAGTGCAGTGCAGACGCAGCACAGGGCGAAGGACCAAAATGAGGGTTCATATCAATGGGTGTGCACAGCACTTCATAAAGAATATATTGTCAGAGGGGTAAAAAAAGAAATGCATTTATTTTATTTATTTATTTTATTTATTTTCTCTGTTTATTTTTGGGGGTAATGTGCACAAATGCACATGCGTGCATGTGCAGATTAACGTGCATGGTAGATGTTTGTGCAAATAATCTGCTATGGGATATGGGGATAGTTGTACTGTGTCTATATGCTGAAACAGTGTGTTTGCAGGGTGACAGGGTGACACCGTTTGGCTCTGCGGGTGTGTGTTCATAGGGGTGCAACGGGTGGGAAGGCGCTCAGCACAGTGAACATGCGGAGTGTCCTATGAATAAAATCAAAAGGAGAGAAAAAAAAAAAAAGAGCTTCCACAGCAAAGTTTGCGGCTTTGGTTGCTTTCCAGATACTTAAGTCATGCAGAAACATTCCTGGAGAAAACGATTTCCTCATAGATACAGTGATAATTATCAAGCAAAAAAAGCCAGGAAAGAAACTGAAAAGTTTGACTCCGCTCAAAATGAGGGCTAGCTGCACAGCAACGCTGCTTTTTTTTTTCCTTTTTTGCAGCTGAAGCATTTAAGATAGCAGAACTCTATGTTTTTTTAATGATTTGCCATGTTGTGTAATAATTATACGCACGGTGCAGCAAGGTTACTCGGAGGAACACCGCACTATGTATGTTTTTTTGAGGAAAGGACCCAGGAGATTGCCTTTCACTTTGAAAACAATCCCTAATATCAGGGAAATGCTCTGTTTGTTTATGCGTGCATAATGCAAGTTTGTCCGCCTGGGAACTGCAGCAAATGGGAGAAGTATGCATGGATTTCACAGGTAACAGGATTACGTGGGCACATAATTGATCCATTTGGAGAAAAAAATGACAGTGCTCTAAAGATGCCTAGGCTTTGGAGATGGAGTTTATGAAACAGGCATTTGTAAATTCAAAGGAATCAATATGTCAATTTTATTACATCTCAGGACCAGCTGGGCATTAAAGGAACAGCCGCCTTTTTAAAATTGCAGCTGCGCTTGCTCGTATTGTGTACCTTTCTTAAAAGGCTTAGAAATTTAGAAAAAAAAACCCGTATTTTAGCGGAGCTTTGCACCTTTTGAGCAGCGGGTCCACATTGACGAGGGACACACAAAACCTTGCATTGTGCCACTGCTGCTCTGACTGCTGCAGTTCACGCAAACTGTTGGGCTTTAATTATATAAAGCAGAAATGCTGCTAATAGATAAGTGTGTGGAAGGGGACTTACACTGCAAAAAATGCTTGGGCTGCTTTAAAACACATACCTGTATCGACAGCTCAGATTTGGCACGTTTGTGGCACGTGGTGCCGTGATGTGAGACACCTGAAGGAGCATGTGCAAAATCTCCCATGCGCCTCCTATGCGACATATCCGAGTCACCATAAAACCATAACTTCCCTTCTCTTCACACTGGAGTTTAAGGACCCAGGTTGATTAAATTTAATGCAAAGCTTGGTTTCCCCAAGGGACACCAGTCTTCAGGTGCTTCCAGTTTAATATAGGACTTTCCATATGAATTTGTGGTATAGAAGACAGAGGTGTTGGGTGCACTTTGGGCTGCAGTGGAGGCTCACTGCCCCACATGTTATCAAGGCCACTCAAAACAGACTCTAAATCCCAAAGATGCTCAATTCCCAGAGAATTGCTGCCCATTAATTTTTTTTCTTGGGAGGGCGTTTAGCTGAGCAGTAACTGGCTTTCCAGAATGTGTTGTACTTTGCACTACCTGAAAGGCACTAAGTTTTGGGACTCTTTTGGTAAAAAATGAACATGATTGCAGCCTTCAGCATAGGTTTGGTTGTCTTCTTTCCCGCTCTTGATGGAGGCACTGTGGTAGACCTGCTATCTACAGCCTACCATGCAACTCCAGTACTGCATAAGCAACCGCTGTTGTTGGATACCTAACCATGGACATTAGCAACAGCTCGAGAATGTTCCCGCATCTGAAAACTCACCTCATTCAAGTTGGCTTCCCATGAAGGAGGTGCTTGGAACCAGTAATCGCTTCTCCTCGAGCCTCCCCTGCCTCCTCAGTTTCCCCAACTGATCCTCTCTGCTCTTCACTAGAGCTCCCCTCACCCCTTTTGCATGAAGTTTCCCTTCCTTTGAGCTCATCCTCATCAGCCCAGCCCAGCTACACAGAGGGCTATGTGTCGGTTGGCCTTTGCTTGAGGATCACTATCGTGACATAAAGCATGGTTAGAGTGTTTCTCCAGTGCTGTGCTAGCACTTAACCATACCAATATGGCTTGGGTTATTAGCACTAAATAAAATAGAGTTCTACACAGAGTGCTATATACATGTGTACGTTCTGCTATATCTCTGTATCCCCATGACACCTACAGATGTGGAGGGATTAGGAAAGAATAAGAAGTTCAGATGCCCTCAAAGAATAGGGAAGAGCATACCCAAGCTCTGCAAGCTAGTTATTGTTTTATGGACATAGGCTTAGGGTGAATTAAAACTTTCCTCTGAAACAACGTGGTTTCAAAACATTTTGTAAAATCTTGGTCTGCTAAGGAGCACATGGCAAGAGAGATTTAGAGCGTTTCCATAGAAATATGTGGTGGAGTAGAAAATAAAGATCAACTTTTGCTGAGCACCTTCAGACCTGATGCAAATGCGTGCAAATGAAGAAGAGACAAACTATATAAACTATAGACTGAAGTTTACAAAATTGCATGGAGTTTGGCCATAAGGCTTCTTGTCAGCATATATCTGTGTGCTTAGGTGAGGAAGGCAGGACATTTGCTCTTAGTTCTTCTCAGGGTCCTCCAACGATGATGCAAAATTTTGAGATAAACCTTGGTTCTAAGTAGTCTAAATTAACATTTTTCCAAGCCCTAAGGCAATCTCTGCTCAGACTTTGCCTGCCTTTCCCTGATTGCTGGGGGAGGTTATATGGGCCTGAGGGAACTGAGGCAAGAAGATTTTAACTAACTTGGCCAAGGAAGGGTCCTCCATCAGGATCTAAAAACCTAGAGCTAATAAAACCAGAGGTCATATTCTCTTATGGCCCGGTTACATCATTGGCACAATCCTGGAGTCGCTCTGTGGACAGCCGCTCTATCCTGTCCTATCTTGGAGTTGAATGGCCGAAGTAAAACCAAGCTTCCCAACACTCTAGGGTGGAAAAAACGGAAAAACAGAACCCTGCCATGGACCTGATGGATGGCCCTTCCATTGAGACCCTGAGAGCTTCTTCAGAGACTTCTCCGGTCTCCGTAGAAGCGCGGGAGGCGCTGCCAATATCCGCAGATCATTGGCATGATAGACCGTAACGGCTTCTTCAGAGCCGTTCCGGTCTGCCGTGTCAATGCGTACTTAGGGAGTCCTCAGCACATGGATCATTGACACGGCACTACATAACGGCTCCTCAGAAGCCATTACCGGGTATCGAGTCAATGCATACTTAGGGAGCCCTTAATGCGCGGACCCACGCAAGGCGACTTGCTCGGAATACCAACCACGATCGCGTCGCGGCCCCACGGCCACGGGGGTGGCGAAGGCACCGCGACGGGAGTGCGGAGGACACATGTGCCGGGGAGGAAGCCTGAAAAGTGGGAACCTCATCCGCCAACCACGTTTTATTTCACACGATACTTAAAAAAGCAAAAAAATCTCAATTCGGGATAGTGAAGGCCGGGTCAGGCTCAGGATATATATTTTATAGGTTCACTCTAAAGCCTTGAGCATCCATGGTTGCAGCAGCAGTGACGACAAACGCTTGAATGTGGAAGGTCTTTAGCAGCGTTGCACGAGCTGCGTGTTTTGCTTCTTGACTCTCCTTCAGCTTATCAGAAATGCCCAGTATTTCTGATGGGCTCCGCAAGGCCTTTAGCTATGTCTCCCCATGAGGCTGGAAGTGAGACCGGCTTCTCAGAGCTCCTCTCCAGCTTCAGACCCATTCCCCAGGGCCGCGGCGATGGAGACTTTCCCACCATGCCGTAAAAAAACCAAACCGCGCTCCGAGTTTGCCGGTGTCGATATTTTTTTCCCCCTTTTGTGTTCTGCTCGCTGACTGACATCTGCTATCATGCTAAGCAGGTGTTCCTGTGTAAACGAACGTGCCCTGTTTGTGTTTCGCCATCCTCGCTACTGCGCACCCAAATGAGCAGCATGATTAAGAATCCTGTAAATTTTTGAAAGGAAACGGATGGCTGCCCTACTAGAACATAATTACACCGCTCCAACATCCGCAGCGCGCTGCTGCAGCCGACTTGGAGAACAGCAGAAATTAATAATATATAATAGCATCATTCTCGTAATTTATAAATGAAATAAAGTGGAGAGAGGAGATTCTGCTGATATGCATTTTCTCCTTAATTCTAAAAGACAAAGTATGGATTAGAGTTTTACTGGGGTGAAACCTGGCTGGCACTAGCACACTAGTTGCAAGCGTGGGACCTGATTCATGATGGGGATTTTGCTTAGGGAAAAGCGCTTATATCTTTTATTGGCCTAGAGGAAAAAAAATGAGTATACAAAGACCTCCAAAGGCAGCCCCTGATGGAGAGGGTCTAGGAAATCTCTGCAGATCGTGTGCCATGTTTATAGGTATGGTAGGAAGACTTTGCTGCATGCTGCATTTTTCCCCCCTTTTGAATAAAATAACACGCTATCACCCAGCAATGTTTTCAAAAACAATATTCAGAGCTCCATAAATGTGCCAAAAGGAGCTGCGCTGCAAATCACTGCTCAAGTCAACCCTTGGAGTTAGTGCTCTAATTATACCTCTCAACCCCGCTGAAAAAAATGGTACAACTTTCTGAAGACAAAAACATATTATTTGTAAAGACTAACCAGCCTGACTCTTTTTTTTTCCCCATTGCATATGAAGAGTCAAGTTAGATAGTTTTTATTTTCCTTCTCCAGCTACCCTGGATATGCTCGTCTGGGTCACGGCCCAGCTGATTTATATTTTTTCTGGGATAAACTCAAATGGGAGAGTTACCAAAAAACCACGCTAGCTCTTGCTTGCAGGTTAATTAGGGACGTTTTTCATAAACAGTGACACTGCTGTGGAACGATAACTGCTTTGGTGAGAAAGGTCGGCCCCAATCCTCCAAGTTTAACCCAGGGAACACGAACGTGCACAGTGAGGCCCAAGAAATGCTCGTCTTTTAACCTAACAGTTATGCTGAAGTTGTATTCTTCTAGAAGCCCCCTTTAATAATTTGTTTCAGAGAAAATATGTGCATATACAGATTTATTTCATTAACAGGTATTTATTTAAGAGGGCTGCACTGTATTTAAATCTCCGCATAGTTTCCATTACTTCCTTCAAGTTGACTAATTTTAATAAGGCTGAGGTGCCTAGGGTCTTATTGAGTGTTCGGCTTGATCAATATGGCTAAATTAAAATAGTGCAAAATATAAGCAAATGTGCTCTAACAACTCCGTGAAAAATGTGGAGTGGACTAACCATTGATTAGCGCTCCGCAGACATTAATTTGCTGTTTTAAGTACACTAATGCTGCTCGGGAAGGAGCTCTCCCTGCGGCACATGCGGCTGGCCTTGGGCCACCACCTTCCCGGTGGCCCTGGCACAACCCTGGGACCTGGGGACGCCCAAGCCACCGCTTGGCCCCAAGCCTTGGTCTGCAGCCCCATCCTCCTGCGGGTCCCCCTGGTCCACTTTGGGCCTGCTTTGGGCAAAGGAAGGCTTGACTAAGCCTTGACCAAACCCAAGAGGAGCTGAGGCCAGTTGTCGTTATTTGCACTAGCCAAGACCATCTATATAATCGTATTTATTACGAATTTGGGGCTATACATCAATGCGGCCTGTGTATTGCCAAGACAGGCACAGTCTCGTAGAGAAGTGTTTATATGTACAGGGAGATACTCGGTTTTGCCCTCCCGTAACACCACAGTATTATTGTCATAAAAGATTAATGTCAAGCCCCACCTGGCATTAAATTGCTTTCGGTAGCTCTTGCATTCATGTCTTTTTGCACGAGACTGAAACACTTTTGAAGTCATTGAATGCATTCTCACCTTGAGCCACTGCTACTACTCCATTGCATTTTATTTTCCAAAATCCCTATTTTTCTTTCCCTATGGTTATGGTTTTCTGAGCAAGAATACAGAATGAAGAACTTAATTTTAGGGGCGTATAAAAGCACACTTTAGAAAATAGGTTCTTGTCATAGTCCTGTTGATAGATGCTACAGATTTTAATTATATGTTTTCTTCTCATATTCCAGCTAAAAGCTGCATCTTCCCCATACTAAAAATAATTTGTTTTTCTTTCTCTTGCTTTTCCTTCCTTTTTCTTGGTTAGCAAAAGCAATAAGACTATCTTATTTTGATACCCAGTGCTTGCATAGGCAGTTTTTTGATGGTTTCTAAAAATACTACAATAACTCCTCAGCAATCAGAGTTTTGTATCACTGTAAATGTTTTCTGCTATCTCTGTTGGTTTTTCAGCAGCTTTTTCCCCCTTACCTGTCGTGTGATCTCTCTGCCTATCTTTAATCTCCTCGGTAAGTGATATTCACTGTAACTGTTCTGTCTTTCCCTGATATCATCTTTTGCTTCGTGGCTAAAAATAATTAATAATTTCGCATAAGCGGAAGTGCATTTTATCAAAGGTAAATCAGCAGAATGTGTGTGTATGAGAAAGACAGAAAGAGGAAAAGGAGAGAAAGAAGCAGCAGAGGAGCTCAGAGGGGAAAAAAAAAAAAAGTGCAACTTGAAAGCAGAGGCAGCCACATCTAGGAGAAGTAAATTCTGTGAAGATGAAGTCAAATATGAAAAGCATTTCTTTAGTTTAAACTGACCAAATAGAGCTATAAACGGCAGAAACATTTGAAGTTCCCCTTTCTAACTGAAAGCCGGCGCTCCGGCCGCCTCGCCCCCGGCGCGGCGAGCAGAGCACGCTGTGCACAAACAATTTTTCGTATCTCCTTAGCAAACATCTCGAGCGAGCGGGGCCAGCACAAGTTCGGGGGAATTGACTTTTCTTTAGCAGCCCTGCCAAAAAAAGCACGCAGGGTTTTTTTTTCCTTTTATTTGCTGTTGTCTTCGTTGAGCTTCAGTGCATGACAATCTGCATTTTTTTAAATTTTTTTCCCCCAGTGTTTTACATGCTTGGAGTTTTTAATATGGCAGGTATTGCTCTCTGTAAACAAGTGTAAGTTTACCGAGGCGGCTTCGCTTACACTCTTCCCTTGTAATCAGATGTGAAAATTACACCCTCCCTTTCGGGTGCGCGGTAATTACACATCTCGACGCGCGAAGGGTTGTCGCTGCCGCGGCGAGAAAGCAAAGGCACCCGGGAAAAAAAAACGCCGTCGTACAGTAAGGATCAGCGCCGCCGCGGCGTGGAGCAAAAAAAAAAGTGAAGTTTGCAATCAAAACTGCGATCGAGACCGCTCGGGATTTGCATGCGTCCGTACGCGAGAGCGAAACGGAGAGAGAGGTTAAAAATAAAATGAAACCGCGCGGCTCGAGCACGGAGGGTGAAACTCAGCGCCGGCGCCAAAACAACCCACTTGCTCTTAGGCCGTGCTTGGGGGGAGCTTTTGCCCCGAAAGCACCAACTTTTGGAAAGTTTCTCCATCTTTGCTTGTTTCACCTCATCTTCTGGCTAAAGAGGGTGGAAAGAGGCAAAAAGTGGGCAAAACAGATATTGATGGAGGTGGAGGGAGTGCGGAGGTGCCGCCCGGTGCCTGCTCCCAGGGAAATTGGGGATACAGCCCAAATCTCCCGTTTCCAACCCAAATCTCCCATCACGCTCACGTCAGCAGGTTAAATCACTCAAATCCGTGGGATTGCACCATACAAGGAAGAATTAGGGCTCCTGCCCTGGCAAAGAAATTTTTTTCCCAGGCTAAAATTTGGAATTGCTGCTCTTGGCATGACCTTTTGGCTCATATATGTCTATATGTGTATACGCAGGCACGCCCAAGCGAGCAGTAATTTTTGCCCGTAATGAGTTTACAAGGTCCCAAAGCCAAGAGGCGGGCAGGGTTTCAGGTGCCCCGTGCCCACGGATTTCCCTTCGCTTGCCCGGGGCTCCGCGCTCCGGCCCGCGAGCCGAGCTTCCCGCTGGCGCCTGGCCATGCTCTGCGGACCGTCTCCAGGAGGGCTTTTATTGGGATTTTTAGCATAGCTGTTTATTTGGGGAAGCCAATTTGCATCGGGGTAAAAAAAAAAAAAAAAGAAAAAAAAAAGAAAAATTAAAACACCCAAACGTAAATATATGTTTCCCCAGGAGATTAAAAACAGTCCAAAACTAATAGCCTGAGCTAATTCACATAATAATCATCACTCTCTAATCTTCTCCATGGGCCTCATCCTGCTCTTGAGGAGTCCCTCAGTAGCCGGTGGCTTCATCGACCTCCCCAGTCTGTGGCTGCCCATTGTGGCTACAGATTTTGCCCTGATGACCAGCGAAGTTTTGCAGATCCAAGCTGGCTTTGGAGGAACAATAAGTGCCACAGGGTCCCGTGCTCAGCGTGTGTAGTCTGTGGGCAAATCAATGCAGAAATGATGACAACAGTCACTCATGTGATGGGGACAAGTCAATGGGGAGCAAGGTGGGATCTTGCAGCTCCAAAGAGTGTGTCCCTCTCAGTGCTGGTGATGATGCCCATGGGCATGGGGGCCTCACTGTGGCCACCCTGCTCTTCCACCTGTGCAAATGCTGCCCAGGTGGTGGGACAGAGAAAACACCCTTTTTTTTTTCTTTTAACCCCCAGTACAAATTTCAAAAGAGCAAAAAAGAAAAAAAAAACCCATGTAATAAGACAAAGTTGTTTGTCAGGGCTGTAATAACACCTCTTCCAGCAGCATGCAGATATGACATAGTTTTAATTTGCATTTGTCTTGTCCGAAGGGGCTTGAAGATGCAGGCATCACTGTGAAACCTATTTTTTTTCCTTTTTTTCCTCTTTTTTTTTTTTTTTGGCGGGGGGGGAGTGGTTAGGAAATCTGCTTTCTTCGCTGTTTACTCCGCCGGGGCTGCCATGATATGATTTGTGAGCGGCGGGGTCACGCCAAGCGACTCGCGGGACAATTTGCTGAATCAAGAGGGCGATTGTGTCTGGTGCCAGTCAGTCGCAATTAGGGCCAGGAGCAGGGAGGCCCCGGGCTTGTGCATCGTCTTGGGCAGAGCGCATAGAAATCAGCTCACCTGAAACTAATTGTCACAACAGAGCCCCGATGCAAATGAGCCCCGGGGTTAGCGTGGGAAAAGAAAAACTGTCGCAAAGATAGGTGACCCGCTGAGCGGGGGGTCTGTTGCTGGGGAAATCTTTGTTCCCCGCGGGAAGGAAAAAACCGTCCCCATTGTTCGGGGCGCAGGAGAAGGCGGCCGGTGCCCGCGCTGAGGGAGCGTGGTGAGCGCGCTCATCTGAAAGTCCAATAGCGCGGCAGCCGGCGCGAAACGGGGAGCCCCTCGGCTTTGGGAGGGCCCTGGGATGCCTTGGGTGAGAGGGGGGAGCTGAAAGTGGTCTCCCCACCTGTGCTTTGAAGGGTTTTTGGGAAAAAAGCGAAATATACCCCTCAATGCCCCCCAAAAGATGCGTTTCGCAAAGCTCTCCCACAGCTGGCGGCGGCGGGGTTGGAGGGCAGAAGTGGGCACTGCTCCTGATGCTGGACAGGGAGTCTTGGAGCATCTCAGCGGCGTCGGGACGAGGTGCGAATTCCCCAAAATGCACTCACCGGGGCGCAAAAGCGGCCGAGGCGCCGCCTCCCCGGCGCGCCGTGCTCTGCGCTCGAACGTCTCGCTCGCTCCTTCCTCAACCCGGTTATTTCTTTATTTTTTTTTTACGGGAGTTGCACAACACGTTCAAAAATAGACATGGAGCCGGCTGAGCGAAGCCGAGCTGCCGAGCGCATGGCAAACCCAACGGGAGGGGATGCAACGCAAGCCCCGTCCCACGAGCGCGCGGCCTTCGAGGCAGCCAAAGAGCCTGATGGGGACGGAGGCGCTAAAAACCACGGGACACGTTTTGGGGATGAGAGCTGCTCTGCGCCGCTGTCGAGGGCAAGTTCTGCTCGACTCATATCCAGGGCTGCACTTTCCACACTGTTGCTTTAAAGGGCCGGCATGGGGATGGGTGTCACGTCAGCCAGTCCCGAAATCATCTTCCCGCTCACCAAACATCACGGAATAAGGACGGCTTAAAAGTAATGCAGATTAATCGCCAACTTTTTTTTTTTTTTTTGATCTCTTTTGTCCCTTTGCCACTGTCTGAAATAATTTCCACAAATAGGAGACGTTTCACAGTGGGTATGAAGTGCTCAGCTTTCACTCATCAAACTTTAATCGGAACTGCATTTTAGTTTTTGAATAAAGAACACTTAAAAAATTTAGATGCAAATTATTCTGCATTATTCATGCCCTAAGTGTCCTTGTAGATTTAAACACTTCTGAGGCCACCTTGATTCAAGTAATTACCTAGGCCCTCACTGCTCCGTCATGAATAAGGTATTTTGTACAAGGGAAGTATGCGCCCGATGAGCTTTTAAAGTGGCTTTACACCGAGCTCGCGTATCGCTCCTCGTGCATGAGCGGCTCCAACACGCATCGCAATCTGTCTCAGGTGGGAAATCCTGGCAGCGCCTCCGCGAGTGACGGAGCTGCGGTCCCCGCTCCGCGCGCTCCCGCTTGCTTCTTTGTCTCCTTGCGAGGCATCTCGCGGGCCGACGGCTCCTCGTGCGAGCCCAGCGCCGGGAGAGCGCGCGAGGGCACGCATCCTCCCCTTAACTCTTCTCATCCCGTCCCCATCGGTGCTCACGAGGAGCCGGTCAAGTTTTCTTGCTCTTATATGCATCGTCTTGCTCCTATGTGCATCTTCTTGCTCCTACATGCATCTTCTTGCCCCTGTGCACACTGTCTTGCTCCTATGTGCATCCTCTTGCTCCTATGCACATCGTGCTCCCATGCATATCTTGCTCCTACATGTATCCTCTTCCTCCTATGCACACCTTCTTGCTCCTACATGCATCCTCTTGCTCCTATGCACACCTTCTTGCTCCTATGTGCATCCTCTTGCTCCTATGTGCATCCTCTTCCTCCTATGCACGTCTGGCCTCCCCACGGGGCTGCCCTCCTGGCCCAGCTCTGGGTCTGCGTGCGCCGGGGCTGCCAGCAAAGCGCCCGCAAGAGTTAAGTTTAACTGGCGGAGCCTCCTCGTTGGCGCTCGCTGCAAGAAAAAAAAAGCACCCATGTTTTTTGTTTTTCCTTCCCCGGCTACATCGCTTTGAAGAATTATAGGAATTTTATGATGTGCTGTTGGAGTTGCACTGGCAGAGATTACGGCAAAGGGGTTAAAGTTGGTTTATGTTAAAAAAAATTATGCAGAAACCAATAAAAATAAACACACTCCAGTAGACTAAACTTGCTGGGCTTTTAGTTTTCGCTTCACAATAGAAGTTTAGATGAAATCCAACATTGCAGCTTTTAGAAAATTAGTTGACACTCACAGTTGATCATCTTTACTACACAGCGGTATAATTAATATTTAAACATTCTAATAATGCAGCTTGCTTTGCATGCACTTTTCAGCCCCACCACAGTATATTTTATCAGGAACAGTGCTAGCATTTTATTATGAGGTATTTTCTTTTTTTTTTTTTCAGTTATATTTAAAATAGGGCATCAGCTTCACACTCATGGCCAAAGCAATACCAATAGGCCAATAGGCAGGTTTCGCCTGTCAGTCCATGATTAAAGCATGTCAAATATGAAATATATGAGGGGCTACTTGTCACCATCATAAAACTAAATACACCCAGAGACTCTCAGCTTGGAAAACTGTCTCTGGCTGTTCATTTTGCTTGGTGCTATCTGTAACAAGAGCAACTTTTAATAACTAGATGTGGTGCAAAACTAGGCAATGACCCACAGACGTGTGAAATACTGCACCTCTGACACCCACTCACTGAGAGCTGGAGAGCATTTAATAAAGGAGTCAGACCAGGAAGAAAATGATAATAAAAAATAAAAAAAAATAATAAAAAAAGAAAGCAGAGGGTTTGCACATGAGTATTTGCCAGGGTTGAGGCTTCTGCCTGCCTGGCAATTTAGTAAAATGGAGGGAAATCATCAAAATGGGAAAGGGCTGTGCTGGTTTATTTACTTATGAGGAGCGTTTTCCTCTCGGGGCCGTAGGTGGTGAGGAAAAGTTGTTTCAGGTGCTCTGCTCATCAGCCTAATCTCCCCGCTTAGCACAAGGTGCCCTTGCTCCTCGCCCTCCTGGGGCCTCTGCTGCTCATCCGGGTGCTCCTGGCATGAAAGCGGGGATGGCACTTGAGCTGTTAACCATGATGGACGTGTGGGCACTGCGGCTGACTCCGGCTCCGGGCCCATTCCAGGGAGTATCCCTTGGGAAGCGCGAGCTTGTGGCAACCCAGCCCCTGGCATGGGGAGGATCAACCGGTTGGGGAAGGTTCTGGTGTTGGGTGAAACGAATGTCCTGTGGGCTCCCACTCCCTGTGATAGCCTATGGGAGGGCCAGAGGAGATGGTTTTCCCCCAAATGGTGTTTTTTTCCAAGGGATGTTGTGGCCTGCAGGGCTCCAATGGTGTCCGTGCTCTCCAGCAAGCTCAGGGTCTGGCCCTGGGTACTGTCGTTTTTCCTTGCGAGTTGGAAAGCTGGCCCGTTTCTATTAATGCCCTTAATAAAACGCATATGTGCTGTTGAGCAAAACCGCCCTTCTGCTAAAAGGCAGCGTAATTTCATGAGTTCTTATGTTCATGCAAAAATAGCTGCTTCCCCAACGTGTTGCAAAGAGCAAAGTCAGAGAGTGTGCGACTATGTGCATGTGCCCAAAAGTCCACTAAACCACAAACGCTCCCGTGCCAAACGCTGCTGAAGGAGAGCGTCCAGTGCCTCGCTGGTGGGAGAAAGGGCCTCTGATGGTGAGCGATGTTCTCGTGATGGGAGACGTTGCAGAACCACGTTGCATTGGGCAAGGCGCGCGCTCCTCCGTAGGGCGACCAAGGGCACCTTAGGGATGCAGAGATACGCCGGATACCGAGCGCGTGGATGAAAGCAAATTGAAACGCGGCTCCGGCTCCCAACGGCAGCGTGAGAACTGCCCGTGGGAGCTGTGTCAAGCCAGCGGGAGCAGCGGGGCAGGATGCTGCGATGGGCACGCGTGTCGCGAGCGAGCTGCCCGGCACGGCTGCTCTATCGGGTCCTGTTCAGCTCGCCACTTACACACACCTTGGCCACAAATAACTGGAGGAGCGCCGTCTATTTTAAACTCGCTACCGAGGTGGTAAAGAAGAGATAAGTGGAAACCTAGCTGCTATCTCACTTTCCGCGCGTGCGTGTGACAGATATGTCCAGAAATGGATAAAATTAAAAGCATTTTTCATATGCTAATAGCAAACCTGCACCAGGAGAGGGAAAAAAAAGAAATAGAGCGAGTGCAGCAGCAAAGCCAAGAGGTTTCTATCGTGAGCATATTTCTTCCCTTACCTAAATTATAGGACCTCTTTCGCAGACCTGATAAACATATTTTTTACTGTGGTAAAAGCAAACTCTAGTGGAGTTTGGTTTCAGCATCAACCTTATGGCAGCCATGTGGGAGTGAGATTATGGGACATGTGGAACAAAAGTCTTCCAGCCAGAGGAGGCCTTCAGAGCATAATGATTCTCATTTAAATTAGTCTATGTTTTATTACTCGGCTGGGGAGGGGAGAAGGAAACCAGGGGGAAGAATATTTCTTTAAAACCATGGTCACCTGAATTGCAGATGAGGAGAAATTAAGTAGTTTTCAGCCTGCAAAATGGACAAACATTTTCATATCCTAGCGATCACTTCAAGTGATCCTCTGTGGTCTCTCTCTCTCTCTTTTTTTTTTTTTCAATTTTACATTTAAATTTGTTTTTCTTGCTTCTGTGGCTGCTGATTCATTTGTAAATGTGCTTTAAATGCCTTTGTACATTACAATGACTGCCACCTCTTTACCCGCTCTTAGTAATTTAGTGAACTTCTTTGCCAGTGGGTGAAAGTACAGTATTGTACGTGCCTAAGAAAAGGTACATTCATTAGGCGGCACGTATGAAAAGGTGTATTAGGAAGCGTTTTCCTTGAAGTACAGGAGTGAATGGAGGCATCCTTGGCTGTAGTAGCGCCTTGGCATGTGCAAGGACGTGTCTCTGGGAGGGCCACATCCCCAGACGCTCGGGAAACCCGGGAAGCTTTGAAGCAAGAAGCTCATGCTGGGGTAGAATTGGAGTTTTAGGGAGAAAAGGAAAATCCATGGGATCTTGTGTCTTCATTTTTTCACCCGCATGGTTTGTGTGGGTGAAAAGGCTTGATATTGTCCTTGAGTTTTGGAGTCTGTGGTCAGCGACGCCAAAAAGAGCCCTGCCCTCGTGGTCTGCCCTGGCCATGAGCACGGATTTGCGGTGAAAAAAATCAGGTGCCAGTCTTTGAGGCCACCTGCATGGCCTTCATTGGTGTTACTCCTGTGCCTCCACTTGAATGAGAGGTTCAGTGGATGGCATCTGCCTCAACATGATGACCATGGGACATACCCTATGGGACGCGGAGGGGAGGACAAGTGACACAAAGATGTAACATCACTTTTGGTGAACACCAGGAAATGGGGGACCATCTCTCCTACTTGGGTGCACTCACTCTCATAAGGTGGGAGAGATTCAAGCCAATGGCTTTTACTCCCTCCAAAGAGCAATCACAGAGCATTGGAGAGCGTTGATGGACAACGGACGGAGGAATGGAAAGGACTGAAATGACATTCTTGTCTCCAAAGCAGAGGTCATCTGCTTTGCCCTCCCTCCTTCCCGTGGTTCCTGGAAGCCTAGGTGGCAGGGGAGGATGCGGTGGGCTCCGTTGGCTTTCTCTCTCTTTCCCTTCCCTTCTGGGCTCTTCCCTTTGCCTTGACTTCACAGGAAGGCCGCTTTTCCCAGACGTAGTTTGGAGCTGGAGGTGCCACCATCACTGTTGTTCTCCCTCGCATCCCCACAGCCACCTCCACAGCCCCTCGGGTGGTAGATACCGCAGCACAGGACCCGAGCACCTCCACGTCCGCGAAGGGACGAGGCCGGGAATGCCGATGAGGTGCCGCTATTTTTGTCACACCTATGTGTGGCCGTCCATCTGGTCTTAATCAATCAGCCTCATCCCAGGGCTTTGCTGTTCTCCCAGCTGAAATAATACCCTTCTCGGCGAGAGCGCTGCCTCGAGGAGGGTCAGCGCCCGTCGCTCCCCCGGCGGGGCGCATTAGCAGGGCTTACGTATTTGTAAACATAGGTAAGCCCAGGAGGGGCCACGGCGAAGGAACATTTTGAAACATGAATATTTTATGGCCGAGCCGCCGCGTTGTTTACTTAGCGGTATTACACGGGGAAACTTGATGAAGTACTGGAGGTAAATTTGTTATAGCGCCAAAAAATAAAGAAAATAAAAACAAAAGCCACCCCCAGAAGCATGAGGACAAGGATGAACGGTGCGAGGAGGGAAGATCCAGCGCCCCGTTTCCACAAAGGTGGCAAGCGTGAAGCGAGTTTCCAAGTGAGCAGGGAAGTGGGTGGTGAATCCTGTAAAAACGCGCCACTTATTTATTTAGATTGCACATCAGGAGATAAAACAAATGAAAACTCTGACTTGTTAATAATTTACGTTTAAGTGGAAAATTCTTCCGTGCTGTTAAGATACCTCCAAGACCTGACACCGCAAATGCAAATAATTTACGTTCTTGGTGCCAGTGCAACTTAGCTCAGGGAGGCGGGGAGAGAAATAAAAAATATATATCCAAATATGTGCTCAGGGGGGCAATGAGAAGCAGGAGCCGTTTGCAGTGCGGTAATTAGGAGTATTAATTTTGGGTGGCTTTTTGGAAGTGCCAGTGCAGCCAGGCGGACTGTGCATCAGGTGTCCCCGCGGGGTCCCCACGGGTGCACACCTTGACACCTGGGATTTCTTTTACATCAGCAGCACTATTCCTTTTCCCTCCCCTTTCCAAACAAGTTAAGCAAAAAGTTTGGTGGGGGGGAAAACAAAGCCAGAATGCAAAAAAAAAAAAAAAAAAAAAAGAGAAGGGGGACGAAAACGAGGAGTGTGCATGACAATAACTACCTCTGTCCCTTGTGGGTTTGGTCTTTTCATGGCCAGGAGCTTTTTAGCCGTGCTGCCGGGGTAACTGCTCTGGAAGGGTGGAATATCCCTTGTTGAAGGAGGGTGGTGATTGAGGGCCCTCTGACACAACCTTTTGTTGCTCTGAGGTGTTTGATCCTCTTTGCCTTTCTTCTAAAACCAATCCCATCCCTTTAAAAAATGGATAACCAGCACTTCTTTTACTTATTGTCAGCGTTTGGAGAGTTACCGTGGGGGGTTTGTGGAAGTTTAACTAGTTAACCCCTTGCATCCTGATGCCACACTGCCGTCATCGCGGGAATTATTCCCCCCTCCATCCTTCTTCCTCTCCCATCCCCTTGCTCCCAGACAGGGGGTATTTCCAGAGTGGCTTCAGGTAACCAGTCCCCAAATCTGGACACCTTTGCTCTTTGGCGATGCTGCAATTTCACAATCATTCAGCATGTGCTCGTGCATATTTTCTTATCTTTCCCCTGAATGGAAACTTGTGAGAGTGGCGTGATGCACCGCTTTCTTTCTTTCTTCTTTTTTTTTCTCTTTCCTTTTTTTTTTTTCCTCTCTCTCTCTTTTCTCTCTCTCTTTTTCTTTCTTTCTTTCTTTCTTAGCAGCTCTGAAAAGCAGAGTTGCTCTTCAAAAGTGCACAGCGCAATCCAAAATTTGTGAAGGAAAA
The DNA here is from genome assembly GCF_059628265.1 of Tinamus guttatus. Classification (NCBI taxonomy): domain Eukaryota; kingdom Metazoa; phylum Chordata; class Aves; order Tinamiformes; family Tinamidae; genus Tinamus; species Tinamus guttatus. The sequence continues at coordinate 4,989,342 of NW_028288667.1, read as the reverse complement.
GCACCTCAAACTGCAGTCGGGATGTACTCTTTGCGTGCCGCAATTGAAAAACGCACATGGTTTCTCTCAAAGAGAAGGGACGCAGCCCAGGCTATAGGCAAGCAAAGCAGCTTAAGTGGATTATTGAACAAAAAACAACTTATAGCTCCCAGATAGTGACCTACATTTGGGCGCACAATGATGATGTTTTACGGTGGCGATAGGGTTAATAACCTAACATCATTCATGTAGTGTTTTTTGAAAATTGAATTTTACTGCTACAAAGTAAATGTAACAGCCCTCTGGAGACAATATTACAGGCACTTTATTGTTTGCTAAGCTGATGTCATCTTTCTACGGACTGACTTTAAAACAAAGGCAGAACATTTATTACAAATATCACTGTGTGAAAGGAAATCTACTGAAATATTGTTGGGAAGGTAGACTGATAAAAACGTATTAATACCAGAGCTTTGATTATCTGCAAAGTTGTGCCCGCGCGCTGCTTGCTCGCGTGATCGCTGCTCGGCGCGACGGCTCCTCGCCGGTATTGCACATGCTTTTTTGCTTTTTTTTTAATGCTATCCATCTCTGAGCATGTGTTACTTTTAAAACGTGTTTTATAATAGAGTCTACAGTTCATTTATAACTCTTTGCCATTTCTTTGTAAGAATGTAAATGAGGTTTTGATCAAAAACCTAAAATGTTGCCCTTCAAAGCATTTTTTTGTATAAACAAGGCCATGTCCCCCTCATTGAAAGCAGGGGAGCTGCTCACGAGAGGAAAAGCCCTGAGGCTTGGCCCTCTTCCTTGGGGCATCGTCTGGCTCCGAGCTGGCCTCTGCTGTGAATGATCCCAGGGAGCGATGCCAGCCTAGGGGACAAGCTGGGATTCCCAAACCCGGCTGCTCCGAGCACTGGAGCCACTCTCAGGTGCCCACATCAAATTGTCCCACATGGCAAATGTCCCAATCCCAATGTCCAATACAGAGCCAGAGCCTGAAATTTTCCTTCACTTGAGGGTACGTGGGATGCTCGGCCCTTTGGAAACCTCACCCCTGTGTTCTGCAAGCTTGCAGAAATCACCTGGTTTTAAAAATTTAACCTGGCTGTAGATTGTGCTGAGTTTTACGAGTTTTCTGCTTCCCGCACGGTGTTTCCAAGCCTGCTCCAAGAGAACAAAATGCTTTTGCCCCTTTCCAGAAGAGCAAACTATTCACTCGCAAATAATTTAATGTTCATTAAAGTTTAAATTTCCTTTGTTTCCTCACTCACGGAGTAAATCAATGGCCATTTGAAAGTAATAATCACAGTGAGGGGAAAGCCCATTTGCGTGCATGGCAGTATCGCTGCTGTGTTTTTTGCAGGTGAAGCATGCAGAGATGTGAACAGCTCTAAGAGGTTGGGTGTCTCAGCAGCTGATTAGCTCCTCTGTGCTGAACGAAGCTTGCAAGAGCAGGGGGGACAAATTTAGAAAGTGAGCGGTGAAGTTAGCAGCAAAACCGGCAAGTTGGTAGGAATCTGTGGCACTAGAATCACTTGTGATGCCTGAGTGCATGTGACACGCTGAAAAGGTGGACATCTACCTACGCTCCCACTCAGGAGATGATAGTCAGAACCTCATGTCAACATTGACAGCTCGTGGCAGCTCCTATCAGTGGAATTAGAACTGGCAATCGGACTCTAGCAGTTTACTTTTAATATCCTCAGAGCAAAGTTTTCAGATTGCCAACAATTATCAAAGGGTGTCCTGCCTGTTTCATTAATGCTAATACTCTTAGATGCTTGACTGTGATTTTGCATGTCAAGCCAATCCACGTGGCATGCCGCTGGACATCCTTTGACTGGTGTTGCGTGGCATTTTTTGATCTTTGGTGTTGCTCAGATAGATTTATTCTTTACAGCAGCAATACTTGTTCTGACATGGGTGGGATCTGCACATAGGTAGAAGAGCAGCACACAAGGTAGGAAGGAGCTGAGCTGACTCCATCTGTGGATGGAGTCGGGATAGACCAAGAATTAGTCTTGGGCTTAATGGAGATGCAGAGGTTTAGCCTGATGTGATGAAACCCCAATGACTGTTTCCCTATGGAAAATGCCTTTTAGCACCTTTGAGGCATCTTCAGAAATGATTATTGGCAAGGTAAAGCCAAGGTCTGACCCGAATCCCATCCAAGTCACCTCAAGGAGGCAAGGTGAGGAGGTCTCTGTGTGAAGACCAGATGCAAAGTTTCCCCTGTGGCTTCTTTCCTCTTTTGGCAAGAATTAGCGAGGGAGGAGGAGGCTTCCCAGCTTGTATCATCGGTGCTTCCCCACGAAAACCAACTCACTTGTGGCCATCAACGCCAGCTCCGAGTTTGGCTCATAGCAGCCGCACTATTCCCGAGATCTCTGCACGAGGGCTATATATAACCATGGTATATAATGGTCTCTGCTAAGCGCCTCAGCTCCGCAAATGGATGCACTAGACATCTCCCTTCTGTCTCATGAGCGACAATTGTCCCAATTGTTTGAAGTCAAGTGTTTTATGCTGTGCAGAAAGAAGTCTCTGTAATGTCTCCCGCCGCAGATAAGGCCGGTTGGAATGGAAATAAAGGTGGCTCTGTGCTGAGCTGCTGGGTGCAGACAGGACCCCATAGTTCTCTGGCCACTAGACTTGAGTAGCGTGGCCCTAATGTCACCACGCAGGGGTCTAGGTACTGGCCTGGAGCTTGCAACCCTGGGGAAGAGCATCAGAAACACGTCAGGGTGGACGCGAGCAAAGGGGGAAAGCACGAGCCTTCATCGTGGAGGAAATGGCTAAACAGCATGCCAGGTTATACAACCAGCATTTCTTCATTATTTCAGTTGTGCCAGCATTCAAAGGGAGGAATTTGGGGTTCAAAGGGAAAAAAAAAATATACATATATCTAACCCAGCTGCAACATTGGGCATAATCACACATTCGAACATAAGAATTAGGGTGGTATTTTTTTATGCAGCACACTGGAAAAAAAAACAAAATCTCAAGGAATGCTTTCAAAATAACCAGGAGGAGGAAAAAAAAAAAAGTAGGTAAATAAATAAATAAAATAAACCGTTCCTGATGTCAGTCTTGTTAGAGAGGGATTAAGAAACTGGCAATTATTTTGGCGACCTTAATTGTTGCTCGGCAGGAAAATATGCAATTAGGGCACGTTCGCAGGCCTGCACACCTGCAGCACATCCCGCAGTATAATGTCAGCTTTCAGTGCTCGCTGGTGCCAGGTTCGATCACAAGCAGGCACAGTGATGCTCTGAGAACATTTCGGAGCCGGCTAATGCGGCTTCTGTGCGTGGAAGAAGCGGGCATTTACCCGGGCGCACAATGGGGCGCATTGCTGCAACACTGCGGGCATTATTCCCCGCCGCCCACCTTCGGCCGCGCGCCGCTCCGCTCGCTTTGGGGTCTTATTGTTGCGCTGGAACAGTCCCGTACATTGCTGAAATTCCCTGATTATTCCAGCTTATTAATACAGCGCCGGCTTGACCATCGCGCCGCGGCCGTGAAGGGGAAGATTCAGGGCGCTGGCGGAGCCGGGTGGATTCCCGGGATAATGGGCACGATTGTTGGAGGCGCTCGGGACGGGCGCTCCGTGCGCACGGGTCCGTGCACGCCAACGGGCGCCCGCGCGTGCATGGCGTGTGCTTGGCCGTCTAAAAACAGGGTGAGAAATGTTGGAAGGCAGCTTTAATTCTTGTTCAGAACAGTGAAAAAGTCTCTTTTTTTTGCAACACACATCTCCTTTTTTTTTATTTTTTCCCCCCCAGTAGCTCCTCTGAAAAAAAAAATTCTGCAGGGTTTGGGAAGCAAGTTAAAATAAAGGAACAGCAGCAGGAAAAAACTGTCTTCCAGCTAAATTTGGTAATCTGGCACGCTGATAGTTAACAGACTTCTCCCCCTGAGGGAGATACACTGTATTTTGCTATCTGACATGTTGTCATATATAAAGAAATCAATTGGTAATTAAATGATGCACCTTGTGAAGATGACAAAAGGCATTTGGTTGCGAAAAGAGAACTGGGTTGTGAGGGGTTTGTAATGAAGGCCTAATGACTATTCATAAGAGATTTTCAGTCCGTTGATCCACTTGACTGGAAAGTTCTGCCCTGGAGAGTTAGTGCTGTCAGATTCTCTCACCTCAGAAAGCCGCCGCGATCGACGGTGTAGAGTATGAGCGAGAAATTATCTAGTTGTTGCTCCGGGCCTGTCTTGGGTCACATGCAGAAGGCACACATCTGGCTTCCTCTAGGTGCAACCTCGGGACACAAACTTTGACTAATTTTTAAACTATAAATATGGAAGGCTGGCATGGGGAAAGTTACCTTCTTTTTTTTTATTTTTTTTATCCTTTTTTTCTCCCTGTATTTTTTTTATAGCGCATTAGGGCCTTTTGTGGAGCTCCTGCTTGAGACTTTGGGTTGCTGCTCTCCTTGCAATGATTTCATGGCTTTCCTCCCTCCTTGTGAGGAATGGCACTTTAGGAAAATTCTGAGGCACGGATGTTTCCCACACTATCTTGTGTCTCCCATGTCTGACCGATGGACCAGCCACTGCTACTTTTGTGGGGTCACCTACAGAGAAGACCTGATAGAGATGTCAGGAGGCATTATAGGGTTGCAAAAGAGATGCTGTCCTTGAGATAACAGCACCAGACCACCCACTGGCTCTTTCTCCATAGTCTTTGGTCTTTCCAATCTGCCCTTTGGGTGGAGATTGCTTGGTTTTAGTCATGCCAGGTAGTAGATACCCCCTAGATGAGTGAAGGAAGGCATCTGAGATAGATGTTAGGTGCCAAGAGCTTCACCTAAAGGAGCCACATTGGCGATGAGTGCCTTGCCCACGCTAATCTCCACCTGAATAAATACATTTCTGCCTAGTGAATGGTACTTTATAATTAAAAGTGAAAAGGGGCTAATTGATTTCAGAGGCTCTTCTGCAGCACGAGATGGTATTGGATGCTGGCGGAGCTCCTGCATGACCGCAGTCCGCTCTGTACATATTTGCTTTCTGGGGAAAAAAAGGTGGTATCTTATCAGGCAGCTCACCTTATCAAAGGTAAACGTGTTTACCACCTCATTAAAAAGCCCTTCGCGGCAAACTGCTGAGGTTTCCCCTCTCTGTGGTGGAGCAGCAGGGCTGGTTGGGGTGTTCTGAGGGTGTTTCTTCCGTGCACGTTGTAGTTTTGCTGATGTGCTGGCCAGAGCTGACAAGGTAGAGCAAATGAATGGACAAATGCCAAAAAGACAATTATGTTTATTAATGTACATTGATTGCTTGTTTAGGGTATAAAACAAATTAAAAAATACATTAGAATTTAAAAATGTTTTTTTTTTATGGCTGGCCTAATGACTGCATGTAATATAGTGGCTAGTAAAGGACAATCTACAGCACCTATAACTCCTGGCTTTATTGTCATATTATTTGACTTGGGTTTAAAAGGATGTTTTCTCTTGTCATTCTTTTAAATGACAATCTGTGTGCCTTAAATATACAAGCCCCGAGTCAGCTCATTAAGGTCGGGATGGGCTATTCCCATTTGTTCTATAACTAGTGGCCCCCTCATCCTCAAGGTGTCTCTGCGGGTGTCACATCCACTGTTTTTCACCCGTTTCCACCTTCCCCACAGTGCTGGCTCTGTCCTCCACCAAGGGACATGAGTCACCCTGCGCTTCCAGCCCTTCGGAAAAGGCCAGCTTGACGTGGAGGATCTCCCCCTTCTCCACCCTCCACGTAGCATCCCCAACCACGGCATCAAAACGTGACGCTTAGTCATCCTCTAGCCTACCCGATGCCTCGGACGGGAGTCGGGGATGACATCCCAGTCTTGTTTACAGCCCAAGGAGTTGCTAAATAATCTTACAGTGCCTCTTTTAAGTTGACGCAAGAAAGTTATGGCGCTTTAAGTGGAGGGCAACATCCTTCAGTAGGGTCTTAGAAGTGGTGCCAAATAGCAAAGTGAAAGCCATAAAGTAAACATGACTTAGCGACACCTGGACCTTTCAGGTTTTATAGCAATTGTTTATAATGTTGGACTGGCTTCTAAAATGTGTCTGCAGGAATGGTGCCGGAGCTCTATTTTCGTCTAACTCGCTCTTTCTTTATGTTCTACCCAGATTTTTGCCCTTTATTATTTGCACTCATTTAAATATGCCTGTTTTTTTTTTCCTTCTCTTGCCCTTTTATTTGGCTTTTTATCCAATAGCAGAGGCTGCGGCGTAGGTTTACCAGCACGACTTTCACATTTAGTGGGTTCAGAATCCCTTAGTGCTAGAACACTTCATTTGCCCCAAAAGAGACTTCTGCCACTTTTTTCAGGGTCTTGACACTGAAGAGAAAAACAGAGATGCCATTGCCTCAAATAACAGCTAAGATTAAAAAAAAAAGGCACTAATTCCGAATCCACAGAAGTTCCCATAAAATGTTTTTTTTTTCTTCTTTTTTCTGCTGCTCTGCTGGAAACTATTCTTATACAATGCCCCTATAAACCTACCTCTGTGCGACCAGGCCCTATTGGAACTAATGGGGCTTGACAGTTCTTCAGTTAAAAATTATACATGAGGGTCACTTTCCCTTAAATTATCTATTGTACACCAGCTGTTCACAACAACAACGCTCTTACTTTCTTCCCAGTGCCCAAAATGGCTCGCGTGGCGGAAAAGCGTTGCCGTAGATAGCGCTCTTGAAGGAGCTGCTTGGTCTTCGGTGGCACCTTGACGGCCTTTTTCATTTCAAGGAGATTGGTACCGTTCCGGGGGCTGCTCGGGTCGCTTCGCCTTGTGGCCCTTGAGGTATATTGGAATTTCTTGTTTGCGGGACAACTTCATTCTATTTTTGTGCTTCTGCGTGAGACGGCTCCAAGTGCCCCTGAGTGGCACTTCCGGAGCGCGGGTGCTATCGGAGGCACCTCGTGCAGATAAACCTCCCCGGCTTTTCCTGGAGGAGAGGCAGGGTCATCATCGAGTGCTGTTTTTCCTCTTTTTTTTTTAGCTCTTGCCCATTAAAACTGAAGGTAATGCCTTTTTTTTTTTTTTTTTAATAAAGGGAGACTGTGCTGGGGTCATACTTATTTGGGCATCAAAGCCTTCATCCTCAAATGTTCCTCATCACTCACTAAAGTCAGTGGTGGTCATCTCAGGGCTGTAATTAGAAACCTCATAACTTTTGAGAACCTAAACATTCCTCAAAGTTTTCTCAGTCCTGATTCGGAGGTGCAAAAGCAGCTAACTTGCCTCATCTACTCGGTCCTTAGATAAACCCGCCGCTCTTATTTCCATAGCGTAAGGCAGAGCAGGGAAATACATGTCAAAGTTTATGCTCACCCTCTCTCCTGCCTTATCAGGGCTGTTCTTTTGAATTATAAGTGAGATACAGTGGTTATTTTTACAACTCGACAGAGCCGCCGCATCCCTAAAACTGTTTTCTTCCCGCACGCGCAGGCAGTCCTATACCTCCATGCGTTAAGGAGCGAGGGGTATATAGCTCATCGCCGTAGCGACTGGTATTTATCGCTATCGCGAGCTCCTCGAGCCGGTCCAACAGCTCGGGAATGGGATCCGGGCCCAGCGGTGATGGGGACATCGCAGGGACGCGGGTGCCGGGGAGCCGGCGGCCGCGGGACGCTGCTCGCGCGGTCCCTCCGGTGGCTGTGCGCTCGTGGTGGCACAAGGCCCACGCGCGCGGAGCAAACACCGACCCCGGGGTTCACATTTATTGACCTTCTCGTGGCTGGGTTGCGACGTACGGCTCATGCTTCATCCGCCGGCACCGCTCAGCGCAGGTGACAGCCCTCCCCACGCTCCACCTTCGAGAACAGCCCGTCCCCGCGGTAGAAGTGGTCTCTCGTTCTAATTACTCATGTTTCCAAGAAAATTAGTCACACAAACTTATGTTATGTGTTGTCTCAGAGGCTGAAAGCAAATTAAGTTCCTGATAAGACAGTACATCAAACAAAGTAGCGTGTTCTCAACGCAGATGACTTTTTTTCCTTTTTTTTTCTTTTCTTTTTTTTTTTTTTAGAATTATGGTTGGACACTTTTGGCAGACAGATTGTCTTTTACTCTATCAAAATGACAGTTTCTTTTGTAACTGCTACATTCATAATTAGAAGGAGAGAAGCAATCTGCCCAATTTAATACACTAAAAGAAGTTTCGCATCTCGTGCTGGTAATTTCATTATTTTTTAAATATGAATTAATTGTCTTAAAATAATATCATTAGAAGTATAACTAGCAGGATTACGGCACTAATTCTCTCCTTTCTTAGAGAAAATCAAAGCTGATGCTAATGTGTGGATGGGGATTGCAAGTTTGTCTCAGGTGCGTGGGGCGAATACGCGAGGGTGAATCTTCGTCATGAAATTCCTCCCTTGCTGGTGGGGTTGCAAGTCGGCCGAGGCCGTGGATGTTGATAGAGGGGTGTTTTATGGGCACAATCGGTGCTTTTGCAGGTTTGCAAAGCCCAAGGTCTTCAGTGCTCGTGCCGCAGCCAGGGTTGGCTGTCAGCAGAGAAAATGTCTCCAGAAAACCTTATTTATGTCCAGAAACAACAGCAACCTTGAAAGTTCCTCTTTCCCCAGTGACACACGACCCTGACGTGAGGGGAAAACACTAGAGAAAGGGAAAATACATAAAGGCTTGAGGTCTGAAGCCTCAATCCACATCCCTTATTTTACTTCTTAACCACTGGCAATACCTCTGAAGCATGCGTACGTAGCCAAAAAATTCACTTTTTTTGATTTTTATTAGTGCTCTTGCTCCCTTTTCGGTGTCAGCCCAGCCCTTGTCCTCAGCCAGCAGCTCCAGAGGGAAACAGATGCAGAAAAACCCCCTCGTCCCGGCCGGAATACACTCATTATGACACAGCAAACCCAAACATGACGTGTGGTTTCAACAGCCTCTTGTGCCCGGCGCGACGCTTCCTTTTGGCACCACGGATAAGGGCCCCGCGCTCGTCCTGCGCCTGGCAGGAGCGATAGGACATGTAGGACAAATCCTGAGCCCGCTCAGCAACCTGTGGGGGCTGGTGCTTCTCCGTGGGTCGGTTCTCCCGCACAGCAGTGCAAATCTGCCCTAGGAGATCCTGGCTTTCAGGGCCAACTGGAACATTCCCAATGCCTCCTTTTTTTTTGACTTCTTTTGCCCTGATCGGGAAAAAAAATGAGAAACTTGGTTAAAAAAATGCCTCTCCTTTTCCTTCTCAGGTGTCTTTGGGAAGGGTGGACAACTCTTTGCGTTTGGCCATCCCTCTCCTCCTCCATCTCCTCACCAACATCAGCATGATGTTGTCTTGCAGATGGTAGGAACGTGGCTGCAGGAAGCCCAATGTTCGGTTATTGATTTGGCATATTCCTACTATTCTCTCGAGGAAGGGGAGCAGCGAAGGCTCACAGTGTGGTCAGGAGTCCCGATGGGGCCAAAGGCAGGGAGGATGACGTGGGTGAGGATGCGGGTGGCATGTCTTCAGCCCAGGAACGTGGTCCCAGCCATGATCTGGAGGCTTGGTCTGAACAAGGGAGCTCCTACGGCTCTTCAGAAAGGGCTCTGAGATATCTTTCCAAGCAGAAGACCTCCGTGGCTTAGCTATACATGTCAAACCTTCTGCTTGATGTGCACCAAAAGAGAGGGCCCATCAATGGCACATCTCTCCTTGGGGCTGGGCCAAGCATCCATCTAGGAGATACTCATCTTGACTAAGAGGGCTCAAAGCCACGTGAAATCCTGCTCGGGATCCAGCTCGAGCAGCACGTGTCTGCTCAGCTCTTACCTCCTTCCCGCGCAAAGAGCATCTCGCATCTTTAAAGCTGGCATTTTCGGGGACAAGTCAATAGTTTCGGGTCTAGGGGCTAATCTTGGAGGTGGAGAGCAGCAGCGGGGCCTGCGCTCTCATTTCTCGCTGTGATCAAGCTCCTCGGCTGTGAGTTATGCGCCAGACTCATTTCTGTAAATTCAGAAGCCGGCGCTGGTAGTGCAGCTTTTCACACAGCTTCTTCGGTGACCCCTAACATCTGCCTAACCCTTAAGCATATACAAACCACTTCTGGCTTGGGTTAGAGGGTAGAGGGATATTTTTTTCGCTGTGTTCTTTGGAAAAACATGTTTGTTATAGCTCTAGGCTATTATTCTTTATTGTTATTATTATTATTATTATTTTCCCAAGTATTTTTACCTAGCAGATTTATGTCCTCTGAGTGTCTGTTTGGTCATCTTTTTCCAGCAAATGCTGCTGGATTTCCCCATGATATTAAATGCATCTGAGGTTGGCTCTTTTCTCACTTCTTTTTTTTTAATTTTTTTTTTCCTTGGTGGCTCTGAATTTTGAAGTCTTCCTCCTTTGTCTCGCCAAAGACTGGGGCTGAAAGCATTTCCACCTGGATGTTTAAATTATTTAAGTTGCAGGAACCAGACCTTTTCCCTCCTGAGTAGTTGTGGGTTTTAAAGGCTAAAATTGCTTCATCATGCCAAAGTGAAAGTATGCATAAATTATTTAGTTAAACCTGAGAAAATACAGACTTTTCCCAGTGATCTTTCAAGGGCTGCCTACTTAAATTTCAGAAGAATGGGCAGGGGTTTTCTCCCTCTCCATCTCTTTCTTTCTCTTGAAAAATATTTTAAGTGCCTATTCAGCCTTTTCTCAGATAAAGCTGTGGCCGAAAATGGGCGGGCTGGGTTTTCAGCGAGTGTTTATAACGGGGAGCAAAGCGCCGTAGACCCCCTAAGTCCCTCCGCTCGCCGCCAACGTGACCATTCCCTCTCCAGAGCAGGTACGGGGCTGCGGTACCACGCGGAGGCTGCATCAGCATTTCCATTTTGATCTCTGTTTATCTGGAGCCTGTAGCTCAACTGTAAAAATACAGAGGAACAACAACAACAAAATAACCTACTTTTAGCTGACTCTCATTTTTTTTAATCAACTCTGGGCCAGGTTGTGATATTCTTGCTGCTTTGCATGGCAGGAGTGTGTTGCTGAGGTCTACAAGGTTGCTTGGAGAGTCGAGCAGGCTCCTGCACTATCATCTGCATCCGGTCCTTTCTATTTCTAAGGTGCAATGCTGCTCCTGTTTAAGCTGACGAGGTCCTAAGTTGGGTTAAAATGGAGCAGGACCGGTATTTAACCCCTGTCTGGGATACCAGAAGTATCTGTCAGTAGGGGACTTGACTCTGCCAATGCAGCAGAGTTTACCAGCCCACTCGGGCAAGACAAACTGATCTTTCCCCAACCAATGTCAATATTGCTGTGACGAGCTGTGAGGTTGAGCAGGGTCAGAAAGAGGTATGTAAAATGCGGGGGGAAGGAATGGTGTGTCTTCATAGGGCTTTCTAGCCCTGGATTTTGGAGGTAGGACTTGCTAGCCCTCTACCTTGGAGGTAGGGACTTGCTAGCCCTGTACCTTGGAGGTAGGACTTCCTAGTCTTGGTGGGCTTCCTAGCCATGGCTGGGTAGTTGGGACTTGCTACCTTGGTGCCAACCAAGCGAGGACATGTGGTGCGAGAGCTGCAGGATGCAAAAGGACGAAGTGTCCCCAGGCCGGGGTGGCCTGCCAGCCAGTGACTCATTTGGTGAGGCAGCGGCTTCGTGTTTATGGGATTGCGGCCCTGCTGCGATGAATAGGTGTTTTCAGAATGAGTGTGAGCACCCAAATCCGTCCTCTTTTTAGTCAATGGAGCCCTTGCAAGCAGGCAGGTAGACGATGCCATATGTGCGAAACCGGCAGAGATCACAAAAATACATATTTATCCAAGCTGGTCCTTCAAGCTGTTGGGGTAAGTCAGATGAATTTTGCAGGTTTGCAAAGCTGGAGCAGCAACATGCAAAAATGCTGGGACGGGGGGAAATAATGCTAGGAACTATTTCCATATATAAATCCCGCTTAAAAGCTGGAAACTCTTCACAGGTTCTCCTGTGAGCTCCCAAATACTTTAATCAACAGTTTGGGGAGGTTTATCAGTCTTTTTTTTCCCACTTCAAGGGGAAAGCAGCACACCAGGAAAAGAGGCCCATGAGGAACAACTTTGTAGTGGCGACGTGCGAACTTTGCCATGCAGCGAGCTGCTGGAGTGGGCATGCAGGGAAGAAAAGTGCTGAAAATCCCAGCGTGAGAGGGGGAATCAGCTTGGGCTGCAGAGCTCCTCATTTTGCTTCAGCTTCTGTCACAATCTGCACGTTTTCTATCCCCCAGTTCTTGTGCACATTTGCATTATATGTAATTGCAATATGCAGAGGCTCTGTCAGATAATGCTATTTGCTGAAGCACTGTTTTCAAAAAACCATGACCCTTTCACACTTCAACTTGTACCTTTTCATTACCTGCTACTAAAAGTACAGTGGGTAGACCTGCCTAAGCACGTCTTCCCAAAAACATTAACCCTACGGGTAGCTCTGGCTTTTGGAGAGGTAAACTTAAAATTTCAGTAACAACTCCTTAAAAAAACAAGAAAAACTCGAGAAAAGAGACAGAACTGTTTCTGCCCCTCTTTGTCAATGTTGTAAGCATCCCTGTACTGCAGATAACGGAGTTAAGTAGAGAAAACGCGCTGTGGCCAGGCTCCTGGATTCACTGCTGCCATGTGAATTATAAATCTTACAAACAGGGGTGATACATCATTTTTTATTAAACTTATAACATGACTGCTGCACAAATAGTGTTTACATAGAAGGGTATACATTTAATTTACTCTCCGGGAACATTTCTAAAGAATATAAATTGCATTTTGAAAGCTTCCTTCCACATAAAGTTCATCATTCTTTTTTTTCCCCCCTTTTATTTTTTTTTGGCATTTTAATTGAAGCATCCAAACGGTGGAGCCCTGCTCAGAGTATCAAAGAGCAAATACCCGTTGTGTCGTTATGAAATCAACCCTAATTTTCCTCCCATGAAGGGCCGGATAATCAGCCTGTAAATTTGCGCTGCATTTACTCCACGGATGCGGAGCTATAAATTCAAATCGGCGCGCAGGTTGGTGAAAATTGAGGTCTAAGGCAGCAATGCATGTCCATAAACTTTTTCTCAGGTTATTGGAACAGAACAAATCAAAAGCTGTTCCTGGCTGTATGATATTCTCTTTTGATAGACCAGCCGGCTTGTTGTTAGCAATCCAAGTGCAGAGGTTAGTCGGAGCAGAATGTAATTTCTAGCAATCTGACAGACCTGCGGATTGAAGCGGCAGGTTTTCCCTTCCGATTTCGGGGAATTGCTTCTTACTGTGACAAATGATTAGCTGTTATCTCTGACTGAATTTGATTTCTGCAAGCAGCTGAGTCAGGTAACTCGGCAGCGTTCGCGGGGGGAGTTTTGCAGGAAATGAACTCAGCTCCCTGCTCACATGCGGCCCAATGAGACCTTCCTGTGTCGGGGGCAGAAAAAGGCGAAAAAATGGTGCTTTGGGGCAAGGCGACGCAGACCTGGCTGAGCACGTGCTTCTGCGCAGACGTGGGGTTATTTGAGCTTCCAGAGTGGGGTTTTGCAGCCACCCAAGGGAGCAAATTGGGATGTATTTGGTTTAGGCTCCCTAAGAGGCGGGGGAACCTTGCTGGAGTTCCCTCCGCCTGCTATTAAATATATCCCCAGGATATAGGAGAGCATAGGGCGGATTTACCAACACTGCTTTTCTGCTTTTCCCTCTTTCTGATGCACTTAAAGCAAGAAGCAGGATGGAGTGAGGCTGGTCCAGAGGTCCCCAGGACCTTGCAAGTGAGATCACCCCAGCCGCCTCCAGCCCCTGGGATGTAGCCAGGTCTCCGCAAATTAGTCAAAAACCATAACACGCAAAAGTGAATGGGATGATGGACTTGCAAGGAGATACATTCCCTGCTTAAAAATAAATAATAACTAAATAAAGAAATGCCAGCCCGCCCGTCCCTGCTCCCCAAGAGGGGAAGAGCGAACCCTCCTCGCTGCCTGCCCGTGTCAGATTAAATACCGAGATGGCGACAGGAAAAAGGCTGGAAGGAAAAACAAAAGACAGGGGGGCGAGAGTTATCAGGCTGGCGACGGAACTGCAGGCTTGTCGGACTCCAATTTGCAGAAATCCAAACAGATTTTAGTTGACACGATCTGCAATCATTACCGCCGGAGCAGAGCTAATTAAGAAATTAGCTTTCCTGATTGCCTGTTCTCACAGTGATGAGTAGTTGAATAATGTTGTATGGCTGAAATGTTCTAAAATCAGACAGTTTAACAAGTGTTTAGACTTTTGCAGCAATGCCGTGTTTGCTCTGCCTGTGATATCCCAGCTCCAGCTCTGCTTGGTTTCCTTTCTGTTTTTTCTTTTTTCCGGCAGTTTGCAGCCCCTCGTGGGATTGTTTCTTTTGTCGCTTTCACCTCATTCTGGAGAGGGAGGTCGTTGTACTTGGCTTTTCTGTTGCTCGCACGTTTCTGGTGTAAATCAGGGCTGATTGGGCAAATGGCAGCGGGGTTGTCCTGATGGGAACAGTGTGGAAAAGTGAAAGGGGCTCTTGAACTACTCCGGCTTTTTATGTGCTCGGAAATATTTGTAATGAATAATTCACTAATAATATTTGCGATAAATAATTCACTGGCCAATGAGGCCTTCTCCTACCTCCTCAGACTGGGGGCTCTTTAGGAAACAACAGCAGTTATTACACACGGTGCAGCACTCCCTGCCCTCGTTTGGGGCAGCTCTGGGTGGTCGTTGCATCTCCATCCACACGACGAGGTGGCCGCGTCCCCCGCCAATGGCCACCGCTCCTTGGCTGCCTCCTGTCCCTTCCCAAGGGCCCTCCGTGAGGCCTCTCCTCCTCTGGCCTCCCCTGTGGACCACGTCCTGCTTTGGGCATTTGCTCCTGCTCCTAAGTTATAGTTCTTTTAAAGGCCCGGCAGGACTTCAATATTAATTCTTCAATATTAATTTCACCGAGCTACTCTTCTGTAGGCCTCACTTCACTTCTGGTTGAGCTGCTTTCTCAGCCTGGAAGCTTAGGAAGACCTTTCCCTAAGATTCCGAGAATATAATTTTTCCACCCCATTTTGTACAGGCCATCAGGCCACTGCTCCTGGATACGGCTAGAAGTGTTCCATGAAGGTGGGACACCAACCTTGCAGGGCAGAGGGAGAACCTATGGACTGTGGAGACATCTCCAAAAACACCCATGCTCCCAGCTACCCTGTCTCCTCCATCCACTCTGGTGCGCTGGCTGGTCCAAAATACGAGGGATTTTAGGCAAAATTCCTTTCTTTATGCAGCCAGGGTGAAAGTGATGAGTCCAGGTGTCACTTTCGTGAGGAAAATGCATCTTCTGTAAGTTCATAGAGAAAAATCAGAACGATTCATGTATTTAGGACAAACTAATTAAGCAGCACAGTTGATTTTTGACTTCTTTATTGTAATTGGACTCGTTATACAGTGAGGTATTGGTCAGGTGGGAGTGATGGTGGCAGAATTAGGCCCTAATTAAATAGTTAAAGTGTAAGTATGTAACTATATCTCTAAAGCTGACTATCTCAAGGATGGCACAAGATATGTTGAACTAAATCACTGTGATCTTACAAAGCTGAAATGTTACAAAATAAGCAACCGGTGCACTTCTGGAGGGTTCTGTAAATAAAAGAAGAATGAGGTAGCGGAAAACAAAAAAAGAACAGGGCTTCGTAGTCCAGATCATATCTGCCACATAAGGAGGATTCAGAACATCTCCTTCCGTTCAGAAAAGGGTGGCTCTGAGCCAAGGGGTTGTTCTTCCCTTAGCTCCAACACACGCACCTTTTAAAATGAAACTGCAAAGTCAGCCAAGAAAGCCCACACGACCCTAGATATATTCCTCTACAAAGTAGGTATTCTTTTTCTTTTTTTTTTTCCTCCAAGTCCTTATAATATTTTTGAATTTTGACACATGTTGGCCCAAAATAATTATTTGCTCTGTACAACCAGTAGTAAAAAGAACACAGAGGGAAATTCTGGCAAAGGTATTTCCACACATCTTCAACAGAGTCTGAGTCTAGTCAAAGTTATATTGATGTAAATCATGGTATGAGAAATTATATTTAAGTCAATAGTTACACTGGCATAAAAGTTGTGTGAATATAATTAAAATCAGCCCTTCTTTTAGCTGTGCATGTGTGGCAAAATATGGGCCTAAATTTTGCAGAAATGAATTAATAAATGCAAAGGGGGACTGAATGTTTTAAAATTAAATATACATCTGTGAAAACATCTATCTAATTACGTAGCTGCGTGTTTGCTGGTTGCATTTTACACTTTGTGAAGAATTAAACTATTAGTAAAAATCTGTCTGCAAATAGTGACACTTGCTTGAAAAGATCCCATGTATTTATACTGTTTCATAATGCTTCTAAAATAGCAGTTCCTGAAACATCACTTCCACTTTAACAAAACGTGTTACTTCACACTAGCTAAAAATCTATTTTCCTGAGGAAGAGCTATTGAAGTACTGCAGTACTTTGCTGGGAAGGGTTGGGTTAATGCATGTAATTTTTTTCTTTCATTGGACTTCCTTTTGCCAACTTTACCTTGTATAAATAATTTTGCCTGTGAGAGTCTTTACATGGAATGCAGATTGACTATTACTTCCTGAATAGATTTAAATTTAACACCAATTTAGTCACTGTAGTATTCCTATATTGGAAATAACAGCTTCCATAGGACTTCTACAAAGTGCCAGAAATATGATCTCATATGTGGAAACAAATTTAAATGTGTTTTCTTTTACATGTTTTCTTTTCGTATATTTTTTCCCACCTATGCTTCCCTTGTTTCCCAAATTCTCTCCTCTACTCCGGAGCTGTGAGAAATTTGGAAAATTACCTGCTGAAAATGCTGATGTTTAATAAAAAAACACCAGTCTCACAAACATTTTTTTAATGTCAAAGCTTAGGTTGAAAAAGCGGGCTATTCCTGAATTCCAGGTGCTTTGAAGTTAAAGCCAGACTGTCCTCTTCCTCATTTCCCACCCGGAATATGAATGCCAACAAACGGAGGTGTGCTCAGAAATTCAGAAAAAGCTGATTTAGCTTGAGTGCTCCTCAAATCATGGGTTCCTGCTTCAGGACGTGGCGTCCCAAGAGCTGCAGTGATCCCTATCACTGGGACAAATTATCCCTCACTTACACAGCATGGAAGCTCCGTGGAGAAGGGCCAAGCAATGACTTTCTCTGTTCTGCCCTCCTAAGACCATGCTCATGTAAGGCTCAATCTTTGTTTCCTCTTTTCTTTCTCAAATAAAATAAAATAAAATAAAGCCCAATAAATAGAAAAGCCCACCTCAGAATGAGATCACAGCTCAATGCATTATGGTTTGGATGCAAATGTACATTTTCAGTGGGTTCCTTGGCTCTTATGTCAGGCGCTATTGGAATTTTTTTAGTTATTTGGCAGTTGAATAGTATGGTTTCCAACTTCTTCTTCATCAGCTTTTGAGGCAAATAGAAAAGTGCTAATAATACACTTCAGTGTGCTCTCCAGGCTTGGAAAGCTAGCAGCCAACTTGCTCTAAGTCTAATATCCCTTCTTGAGCCTGCCTCCTGCCCGTGGCAATTAGGAATCCCAGTAGGTGCAGCTGAAGAGCAACCCTCCTTGGGTGGGCAGCGTCCTCAGGCTCCCCATCCGCTCCCTGATGGCATGAAAAGCTGCTGCAACTCAACAAAACAAGGCACTTGTCATCAGCGGTGCCTTCGTTTGGCACTCTGCAGTGCCAGACTGGTCTTCCTAGGCAGGCTGTCTCTCCTGTTGACCCCTAATAAAGGTATGGGAGAAAGGCAAGGCAGCATTTAGAGTAGGAACTGTAGGGATATATTCTCTTATGGAAACGCAGGGCGTCGCTTCCAGGGGCTCATGCCACAGATACCTGTGGCTCCCGGCCATCGCAGTTGGTTGCAGCTGGGTGCGTGCCAGTGTGGGACAACGACGCGGCCGTGCAACGCCCCGAGCAGCTGAGCTCCATCATCTTCCTTAATAACGCCCAGCACTTGCCCTGCTAACTCAGCATTGTGGCAAAATAAATGCTATAAAGAGTGGTAAAACAGTGTGGCAAGAGCACTTTTAGGTACCGGATCAAGGCACTGTGTAGGAATCTCTCAGGTAGATGGTCCCTTGGGTATCTTATTCCGTATTAGTGGTTGCCATGATGTAATTAATGCTTTTGTGTTCATGCTTCTTGGTTCCCCTACATCTGCTTCTTCCACAATTTGCATTTACTGGTAGGAAAGACTCTGAGGGTGCAAAGCAGAGAGGATGGTTCGAAGACTGTCCAAGGTATAGCTTGAAGATAGGGGAAGAGCAAAGCATGATGAATAAGAGGAGATGCTGAAAGTCTATAAATGAAGTAGCAATATCTGAAGGGGCTATAAACTCTTCAAGCTATGGCCTTTCTGCCACAGCAGCATCTTCTGGACTCTTGTGTTATCCACGAACATCCTTGTGGTGCAAGAGGTTGTCTGTAGCCGTATGACTTTGTCACCCAGCTCATGGGAGATGCCGTTGCTGGTCTCTGCAAGCCTGCAATGCTGTGGTCGGCCTGTCGTGTTGGTGGACAGGCTTGCAGAGCAGCTAAGGCGGATTATCCCCATTGCAACAAAGGCTGGATCCGCTCGTCACTGCGTGGCCGTGGAAGAGCTCGTTGCGAGGCACCGGGAGCAGGAATCTTCTGGGGTGTGTGGTCAGGGAAAATAAAACTAATATCTCTGTTGCTTGAGGAGCAGGGAAATAATCCACATACTCTCGTCAGGTAGCGCTGCCAAGGAGGCTCTGAAACTGCTTTTGTTTTTTGTGATTGGATAAGCAGATGCAGAACCAACATAAAACTTCTAGGCATGTCCAAGGGCAACTGTTATTGCTAAAAAGTATAATTTTATCATTAGGTCTAAATCTGTCCCTAGAACAAGCAGTGTTTAGAAGCGCGAGTCTATAGCCGGCAAAATGTAAATTAACAATATCAGCCCCGGCAGCTAATGGCTGTTTTACCACCGGGAGCATTGCGGGATTGGGCTCGTAGCAGATTTTCCAGGCGAGAGATCCTGGTTGACTCCCATGTAGGCGCAGGATCCCTGCCATGTGGAGCTCATCGGAGATTCGGGATGACATGTGTCCACTCCGAGCACATAATGGCTAATACGCCGTGCATTAGGTTAAAAATACAGCAGCGAGGCTGCAGAGTAGGCATTCCGTCCGGGGAGCAGGACACTCGCGCGTGCATATTAAACTGAATTTTGGAGCTCGTTTTTACGTTTATTTTCTCCGTAAACCCCAAAGGATCATTATGGACGAATGGTCTGCACATCATCATTTTATGAAACAAAGATGTGTTTGTTTTACACGAAAGCAACAAAAGAGTCCTCGCTGACTCCTGTGATTTTTCCCCATATTCTTATTTAAACAGAAGCGACCGAGTGTTACACCCCTTTATCTCCTCAGTGGCAAAAAATTACCCGTTAAAGGCATATCCCTAAACTTCATAAAATCTAGCACGTGGCCTTGGTCCTTTGAAGCCTTACATGTGGGCATAGCTTTATATAAGGTCGCTGTCCTCTCTGGGGCATAAATCCACATAATTCTCTCTAAGATCTGGGTCTGGAGCTGCACGCAGAGCTGGGCTCACTCCACTTTTTTCTCAATATACTAGTTGGTGCACGACAACACACAGGAAACGTATGGGTGATGCCCACAGTAACGGGCCTCAGAAACTGCAAACAGTGAAATTTTGCAGTATTCCCATTCCAATTTCAGTCCTGGTCAAAGTTTATTTTGCAATTTAGAGAGAAAAAAAAAAAAAGAGAAAGTGCGAAAAAGTCTCTTTATAAATCATACTCAGGGGAGGGAGCATCTCCATTTAAATTGTTATATGTCCCTGTCAACTTAACTAAGCAAGGTAAGGTGTTCATTAGCTAGGCTGGGTAAAAAATAAATAAATAAATAAGGGGGAGAGAGAGAGAAAAGAGATTGAATGTGGAAGAGTGAGAAGAACAAACAAGTCAAAGCATTTGTTCATGCTGCAATCTACACATCAATTATCCTGCTGTGCTAATTACCACCTTTCCATACCCCAGGTACCTAAGCATTCGCACTTACTCACTCTTTCATGCCTCTGATCAAAAAAAAAAAAAAAAAAGAAGAAGAAAGATTGAAAGAAAGAAAAAAAAAAGAAAGAAATGATGGAAGCGAAGGGAAGATGAACCCAAAGGTGAAATAAACGCTCAGATCCGAATTTCCTTTACATTTGGAAGTATAAATAAGGGTCTTCATTGCAGTTTTAGGAAATGAAACATCGACACGTGTTTTAATTGCAGGCTGGTGCATAGCGGTGCACGCGGGCGCTCCTTGGTGCGGCCTGGGGAAGGCAGAGGCCAGGCGAGGATTTCCAGCGCCGCTATTAGCGTGTCGCATCATTAAAGCCAATGGCCGCTAATTACCAACTTACTTTTAGGCGGCTGCTCCGGGTCGAGCGCGGAGCCGCATCTCTATCTGCATTTGTTTTGGGCTGGGGCCTTCGCCGCCGTCATTAAGCCTCCCTCACCACCAGCGCCGCGATGCCTTTTGGCGCGCGGGCCTCCTAGCCGGGGTGCTCATTTTCTCATTTCAGAGCGAAGTTGGATAAAAAAGAAGCCTATTTCCTGTAGCTCATTTGATACCTGGTGGGGATGCTATTCAGGTGACAAGGATCCAGGCGCAGAGGGGGAACAGATGTGATTTACACACTCATTACCATTTGAATGGGAGCGCAGATAGGCCCGTTCGGGGGCCTGGGCATCACCTGGACAGCTTTCCTTCTGATCTTTATCCCATCTGAGGGACCAGGTCCCCCTGACATCTTTAAATCCCCGGCCCCCAGCTGGTGACACACAGAGTTTTATGACAGTAAGCAGTCCTCTGAAGCTCCGAGCACAGATGCCATTCAGGATTGTGCCTTCACACTGTTTTTTTCATTGTGTGCAGGCTTAATCAGGAATATATCCAAAAAAAAAAAAAAAAAAAGCTCAACTTGAATAATTTCTTTTGGTAGTTCTCCAAAACACTGTTTGCCGCTTGGAGGTTGTGTATGGTCTGCTAAAATAGCTCAGGTTTTGCGCTCCCAAAGTTCTCCTCCCTCCATGTGCTCCCTGCGCTCGAGAGCTGCAGTCTGAAATGTGGCAAAAGCTATAGATATCATTAAAAAAAAAGAGAAAGAAAAAAGAAAAGAAAAAGAAGTCCTGTGTTCTGTAAGCCTTGGAGCAATTAAACTGTCCATTGCCACCACCAATCTCCAACGCTGGGATCGAAAAGCAGAATAAAGTTTGCAGCCCTCGCCATGGGATGTTTACATTTTACGTGTTTGCCTCCTCCTCATTACAGAGGGATTTGGGGGCTTTTATTTGTCAGGGCCGTTTTTTCCCCTTTTATTTTCATTTTCGGCGTTGTTTTTTGGCGCGGGTGCCCGCGTCGCCTCCCCGCTCATATTTTACCATCTGCAAACCCGACCTGGCGAGCGCCGCGAGGGCCGCAGTGTGTGTAAAAAAGCACAGGGAGAAAAGGAAAGTTGTCTCCAGTTGAGGACAAGAATGCAAAACAACCTTGAATAAGTTCAACTGTTGTTTTTAACCTCCCCTTATCTCGAGCGGGCTGACAGTTTTGGTGAGTAACAAGAAAAAGTGCAGGGAATCTGTGAGAACAAATGCTGCGAGGTTTCAGGGTTTTAATTAGGTATTGTATTAAAGAGAAAAATGTAATGAACACAAGCACATACGCATTTTATTTCCCATCTAACATTAACAGTTAAAGAAACAATCACTATCAAATTACTTTGTTACAGTCCATAATTACAACTCAGGTTGTGCTTAACTGTTATTAACAGAATGTACAGTAATATGTTCTGGCATCGTAATATGTTATTGTAGCATTATAATTAATCTTACAGGAAGTATAATAAATTTACAGTATCAGATTGAAGCAATATTGCATATAGATTTATTAATGCTTTTAATCAGTTCTGGCAAAATTAATTTTGCACTGATTGCTTACATTGGAATTTGCATATACTTAGTGAAAGTAATTTATTTTTTATGGATTCCTTTTTATTAAAATAGGGCATATGGCCCTTTAGCTACAAAACTTTGCTGATTCTTTAGCTAACACTCTAAACATTTCAAAATACCCTGTCTCATATATTGAAGATCATTCAGCTTTGTGCCATGATTTATTTTCACACTTGTAGCAAACAGTCTGAGTTCTTGTATTGACTAAACCATTGTATTTTTAAGCACCTCATCGTGGTCCCTTCGTGGCATATATCTTTGGGACTGTAGCTAAAGTTTGATTTGAGAATGAGAGCATTGATAAAAATACTGCATTCATATCTCCAAAAAGTAGAGTGGGTGGCCAAGGGAATTGCAAAGTGAAGGTCCTGCAAATTTCCTCGGAGGAGGTGATCCGCAGAGTCCCCCGGAGCAGGAGAGCAGGGGGAAAGCACAAGCAATGGACAAATTTCCTCTCCTTAGGCCCATTCCTGCAAAAACCGTGATTCCCAGGGCTTTGGGGATGCTGGACATTGAGTGACAAGCAAGAGAGGCTAAAAATCACCAAGCTCCTCTCCCTGCTTCAAAATCTGCTGTGGTTGCAGGAAAACTTTCTCCTCCCAACAGAAGCTTTAAAGGAATTAAAAGCAGCAGCTAGGAAGCAACCCGGGTCCGCTCGCGCTCTCCAGTAGGTGCTCAGGGGGAATTTCATGAATTCCCCCCAAATGGGCAATTGTTTTTCTCCATTTGTAGGAGAAAAGTTTGCCTTTAGCTACCTGCAGAGAAAACTGCCCCTCAGAATCAGCTGCTGAGATGCTAAAGCTGCTGTTGACTCAAATGCTGAGCTCACCCAGAAGTCGCATTGTCTGCACCCAAAAAGGGGCAGCAAGGCCGCGCTAATCGGGAACGGAGCAAGCTCCAACCATTAGGTGTCACAGCCAAAAAAAAGGAACTAATCTCCCAGATCAGCCAGATGTTCTCTGCCAGCAGTTTTCTCACCTCCACCTAAAGTGCTTGTAAATTTGAAGACCATTATGTCATCCCTTGGCCCTCATTTTTACAGATTCTTTGAGAAATTAGTATGTAACTGCCTGCAAAGCGGCCTGAACAGCAGAATGTACTTTAGGGGCCAATCCCTGATAAAACAACACTGCCAGGTAGGAGCCGTTCAGATTTGCAGCACCAGCTTAGCTCATAAAGTCAAACTTTCATCAAGGATGAATTTGAATATATACATATATTTTTTTTTTGGCCAAGAGCAGCCTTATCTCCCAGGAACCTTTTGCATTCCACTATATCTTAATTGAAACGTAGGTTCTGTACTTTCTGCTCAGGGATTTTGATAAGTGTTTGCAGACTGTGTAAACTTCTGAATAATAACTTTTACCGAGCCAGAAGGTCCCTTAAACATCTTTAGTATCATTTTGTGCAGTATTATTCTGCTCTCGGAGATAATGTGTTATCAATGCTTCATAAGATAGCTTCAACCCAGGAAAGGCTAAAATTCGCCGTTGCTTTCAAGCTACCCTTTTTTTTAGGGTGTAGGCCATAGATCATGCAACTGTCAGCAAGCAGATAATCTTGATGACTAAAATGAAACCAACGCAAGCAAAAAAGGTGCCCAGCTTCTATCTTGAGAAGCACCGAGGGAGGACTTGGTTAGTAAGTTATAGCTAACAGGAGCAGGGACTCAAAGGCTTTTTTCTTTTTTTTGAATTTTTCTCTTCATTTTGCCAGGGTGTCACCTTGGTCTTGCTGGGAAGGGAAAAAAAAATTGTGAGTTCGCATTTCAGAAAAGTTTTCCTTTTCCCTTTAGTTTTCTGTTTCAAGTTGGGCTCGGGGACCAGGGAGGGATGAGAAGCAAGGTGGGGGTGGCCAAGCAGGCCTTTGGTTTTCTGATTTTTAGAGCAGTGAACACTTTGCTGTTCTCTCCAAGGCCAGGACTTGCTGCAAGCAACCTTAGGAAAGAGCTGGCCCCAAAATAAATAATAATAATAATAATAAAAAGACATGAAAAGGAGCAGGAAGGATTTGCTTACGTTCCTGGAATATCTTTCGAGTCTTCACAGTAGGTGAAGGCAATTTATAGGGAGAATTGGAGAAACCAGAAACAAGAACAGGAAACTTAGACTAAAAAAAAAAAAATAGCACCTGTAATTAAATAGAAACGTGTCAGTAATAAATAAATCCAAATCACTGAAGTTTTAAGGCAAATTGCACCAAAGGAAAAAAATGCTCCTGTGATGAAAAGCGGCCACATAATGCTCCCCAGCAGCATTTTTGGTCAAAAATCTCATGTTTGAGCTGCATGCCTAGAGTGGCCCCAAGTGAGCTGGAGCCAGACGCCCGTGGCCCATGGCAGCTCCCCTCTCAACGTGTCTTGTGCA
>NW_028288667.1:4955000-4962500 GCF_059628265.1 Tinamus guttatus | reverse complement strand
TCCCTTTTCTTTATGTTCTGTTTATTCAAGGTTTTGTTTCCAAGGTCTTATTACTATAAAACTTAAAGCGAGACAAGGTCTGCCCTCATGTCAGATAACAACACCAAAACAATTCTGATGGCTCAGTAGCTTATTATTTCATACTTCCAGGTCTTAAATAAATTACAGTTATTTTCACATTCTTCCTGAATATCCTTCAGGCATGATAATAAGTGCATTTTTCTGAAAAGACTGTTAATATTTCTTTTCTTCCAGTTGATTTTAAATATTTTGTTGAATTGTCATGTACAATAATAATTAGAGGGGGTCTAGCTAAATTCCTTTCAGTGTGATGCTTATATTGTTTAGCTTCTTGACATATTTTTACTAATCATTGCAGAACTGTTGGCAAATAGATTGTAAATTTTATCGAAACACAGAAGTGCAGCAATAGTTCTAGCATCTTTCCTCCATCATTCTTTTGCTGCAGTCTTGCAGAGTCCTTTCCTCTTTCTTTTTTTCTTTTTTTCTTTTTTTTTCATTCAATCATCAAAGGCAATTATTGACTTGGGTTTTGAAGCGCAGATTATCAAGCTATTATTTCCTTAGAAGTGCAATACCATAGATGCAGAAAGCAAGAGGACCTGAGCAATTTTCTAAAGAAGAGAAGTCTAAATGATTCAATGAATGACAGAAATATATCTATATATATTTCCTTCTTGCTGAAGCATCAGTATAATGCTTCTCACTATTTTTTTTTTTCTGTTTCTGTGTGTGGGTTAAATAAGGTAATCAACACCATTGTAATTTTACTAGCAGGGAAGAGATACATGTTTTGGGGGGCTTTTTTGAGCTTTAATATGTAGTTATAGGAAACTTAATGGGAAGTATTCCGGTTGTGATTCCGGGTGATGTAAGGTCTGGCTGATTGACGTGCGGGACCATATCCTGGTATCATTGAGATGAATGAGAGGCATTTGTATCAAAGTGCCACAGAAGAAGCCATGGATATTAGAATATGGAAGGCACAAGTTTTTGCAGAATTATTCTTTTCTCCCCCCAGGCTTACAGAGGTGCTTCCAATAAAATACAGAACTTAATACTTACTGTCTACACACCCTGTCCTAACTTTACATGTTACAAACCACAAGGCAGCAGGAGCAGGAGACATGGTTTCTGGAGTACAGCCCTGTACTCCCAGGTTTCGGGTCCATTCCCAAGCATTCTTGCCTGAATCCTGAGGGGAGAAGAATTGAAAATGTGCTAGTTATTTATTTTGGTAAGAATATATCCGTGACTACAGGGCTTCTTTCTGGTAAGTGGTTCCCACCTAAGGAAATCACGAGCACCACTAATAGGGATTCCTCTTATACATTCAAACGAATGGTGCCATTTGGTTCCGTTTACAAAGACCCTTCCCATGTGCTTTAGGTAATCTGCATGTGCCTTTTGTACAAAAAGTGTGTTATGTGGCATGTCAGAAGTCTTCCCAGCAGTTGTGTGGATGTTATGACTCCCGTACTCTGCAGTCTACGGTTCGAACACTGTCTGTAAAGATAGATTTACATAACACACAATGGTAGCCTTGAAGAATAAGTCTCATTTGATAATCTCAAGTGATTTCAGGAAATATTCCTTGCATTTATTTTAACAGAAAAAGTCTTAAACCTGCAATATTTGAGTAATTCTATCTTTCTGCCTCCCTGCCTATCTAATATATTGGAGACATGTAGCAACTGTTTCTGCCACTGTGTTAGTAATGAATTTAACTTCCTCTTGTTTGAGAATGAAGGACAAGTTGACTTATTTGACAAGAACATATAAACTACTCATCCACAACCACTCAGCTACCCACCCAGTCTTGCCTGACCAGATAAAGAAGTACTGCTGCCTTGATCTCCATTTACTTTGTGTGTGGAAGGGCTGATTTTTTCCTTTACTTCTGCTTTCTTTTTTTCTACAAAATATACCCTGCATGAATAACATTAGGGCAATCTAGTTTTTAACTATAAAGTCCACTATGTAGAGACTTCCCTCCCAGTTGCTACCACATCTCCCATAAAGGTGGGAATTTGAAAGGGTCTGCTGCTTATCATGGTCTACAACTGGAGAAAAATCATTCTCCTGACAGGTAAAAACTTAAACTTTTCTAGGCAAACTGTGGGACAGCTGAGAAGTAAATGAAGTTCGGCTGCTGTAGCTCTGCCAAGGGGTGACAAGTTGTGTCTCAGGTCCTTCCCAGCAAAAGGGCAAATTCCCAACAGGTTGATAGACACATAGGGAAGGTAACAGCAACATATTGTGTTCCAGAAGCTGTTGTTTTGCTGTTTTTCAAGAAAAAATACCCCTTGCTGGTAAAGATGATCCATAGCAGGACTATCGCTTTCCTCTGGAGTCTTCAAGAACTGGAAAGTCCGTGTTGCACAGAAAGTTCTAAACGAAATGTGTGGGCCTCAAAAACATATTTTTCTTTAGTTTCCTATCTTTTCTTTCTACATAAAAAGCTAAAAATAATAATGAAAAAATAAAAGGATCTTTGAAACAAAAGATAATAGACAAAGATATACAGTTTCAACTGTTCTTTCATCTCCCCTTTCCCTCATCATCAGTCACTACAGTGGGGAAGAAGAACTATCAGACTTGTAACTGTTCTAGTCTCGAGAAAGCTTTGATTTTTTTTCCCTCCTACTTCAGTTCTTAGACACACTGCATAAAAGTTATCACTACTGTTTGCAAACAGCTAGGTAAAAGGAAAGGGGATAAAATATTCACCTCCAAAGTCAAAGCAAATGAAGTTAGGCAGCTATATTTCTCTTTCAAGGACATCATCAAAACTTGTGCAGGCAAAGCCATCCATTCCAAACCATGATGCTCTATAGATTTTAAGGTAATAAAGCTAACGTAACTGCCAGTCTCCAGACTGAAACCATGGTAGCCTTTTTAACTAAAGAAAGAGGAATTTTTTTGTTTGCTTTCTTGTTTTTTTCATTTTTTTTTATATTGTTGCTGTTGTTTGCTTGCTTGTTTTCTGAAGAGGCTTCTTCTTCAAAGACCTTATTGATGGGAAGGTAGAAGGAGACCTGACATCATTTTGGATTCTTCCCAGCCTACCTTCAGGCATGTCTTTCTACTGTTTATTTCATGGAAGCAGGCAAGCCTTAGTGTGACAATTTTAAAAAAATATGAAGCCTCTGGGCTATTATGAATTTCTGTCCCTAGAGAGAAACACAATGCAAATCTGACATAGTAGGGGACTCAGAGGAATGTTCTATTTTCTATTATTTTGAGAAGATCAGGTTGAGACTGAAGACAATATTGCTGCTGATGTGGGTTTCATGGCCCCATCAGGTTTTACGAGGGAATTGAACTGTAGTAGTTGTGGGGATTTCAGGATTATGAGGAAACGAGGGAAAAGGTGTAAAGGATGACAGTGAGAAGAAACAGAGAGAAGTGATGGAGGATATATTGGCAGATGCCAATGGACAGCTTGGATGCTTCTGTAGATGACATGTGTTTTCCAGACAAAACAATGGCATCCAAACTGCTAATCACTACACAGAATTGGCTACGTCTTTTCACTGTAAAACCTAGATTCTTCTGCATTATCCATAGCATTCTTTTTTTCAGTGAATCCAAAAAAAAAAAAAAAAAAAGGACCAAAGACCAAATTCTGGAGTTATCTGGAGTATTTTTGCCAAAGTCAGTTAAGAGGTCTGTGAGACCGGAAACAATGTAATATCAATTCAAAATACTTCTCTTTTTGAAGTAGTCACTCTGCAGCCAGATCCATTTTGTTTTCTAGTTCCACCAAATCTGGACCATGGGAATAAGCACATGGGCCTTGAAAAGTTGAAGAAATAAATTATGCTTATTTATCAGGAGTAGGACTCAACTTTTCAAGTAAGTGGCACAAAACATAGGAGAGTCCATCACTAGAGCCCAGAAATTAGCTTTACTCATCTTTTCTTGTTCACTTGGCCCTTCAGTCCTCAGCAGCACTAGATTTTTTAGCTGTATCAGATAACCCTAAGAACAGCCCTGTACTTTCCTCTACTTTTAAAGAAAGAAAAACAGAAGATTTGGGGCAAGGAAGGCATGAAGGTATTACGCTACCCTGTTAGTGGGAGAATTTTCTGCTACCATGTGATTCCTCATAAGATAATGTAGTCATAATTTCTTCAGATTTACTCTCAAGATGTGTCCCTAAACACTTAAGCATCATCAAAATCAGATCGAGGTCACAGTTAAGCAACAAACAAATCTTCTTAAACATCCTGAACGTCAGAGTCATATCAATTCCATACTCATTTCAAGCAGAAATGAAGGTATACGGTGTTCCTCCAGGCTATGCTCTTGTTTCTCATGTGAACAACCTCTATAATCTGCCAGGAGAAAAGGCTATTTTGAAGGATAAATAAATAATTAATTATTTACATTTCTAAAAGCATTCAGCCATGCTCTTGATGCCATAGAACCACTTAAAAATATGTAATCAACAGGGAACTTCCAGTCTGCGAATCTACTTTAGGTGATTTAATCAGCACCTTCAAGATACATAGGAAGACAAATATCCTGCTGGTCGCCAACCTCCAATAACCAGCCTATCACTTCAGTGCAGGGACTGCCGTAAGATAATAGAGATTGGTCGACCCCACAACTGCCAAAGTAAATGTCTCCCCACCAGGATATATAAACCTTGATGAATCCCATTGTCGTTAGTGGGAACATAGAAACAAACACTTCCTGAAGCAAGAGCCAAGGGCCCTACCAATGCGAGTGCACCTCAGCTGACACTGCGTCTTTGATAACGGCCTTGGGACTTTCTAGGAGCTTTATCTAAATGTTATCTTTTCTAAACCTACGTATATAGAAAAAAAAAGAAGTAATTTGCTTATGTGACTCGTTATTGAGGCTCAAGAATACCACAATATCTTCTTGAAGTCTTCAGTGCTTTACGTATTTCAACTAAATGCATGTTCCAAGGTGCTTGGTGGCAAGCTGGCAGGGTCAAAGGACTGTGTACCAGCGC
Source organism: Tinamus guttatus (assembly GCF_059628265.1). NCBI lineage: Eukaryota > Metazoa > Chordata > Aves > Tinamiformes > Tinamidae > Tinamus > Tinamus guttatus. The sequence continues at coordinate 4,957,492 of NW_028288667.1, read as the reverse complement.
TATGTTATGGTTCCGTAGCAAGCAGCCCTTGAAGCCTGGATTTCAGATTGCTTAGTTTTGCTGCCCTCTAATATTACATCTCATGGGCAGTTGGGATCCTATCTTCTGGCAAAATCTTGTCTCTCAAATCCTAGATCTCCCCATTTATGAAGCTCACATGTTGATAGTGCATCATGTTGTGTAGAACCACCATTCCGACACTGCTCATTATTACCCGAGAAATTTCTGAAATTAAGTGTGCTTTCCTTGAAACATTATTTTTTTCTGATGGGAAAAGAGTGGGTGTACCTTAGGCTTCCTGTTCTATCACTTGTATCGTCCTCATTTCTGTTAGGATGAGAGAGAACCATTAGTAATAGAACAGAGGAGATAAAAATCACAACAACAACAACAGAAAAAAGCAGGTAAAGCATTTTCTGTTCGGAGTCTGTAGATGACAGCAGCAAGGAAATGTAAGAGTAATGCTATTACTTCATTCTTAGATCATATTGTTTATCCTTCATGTGCTGCATAGTGTTGTGAACATGATAGGATTCTGCTGTCTGCTGAGGAAAAACCCATAAATGCTCATGTAGATGCCATCCCATCTACATGCAGAAATTGCACATATGTATGTCCTTTTGCCCCGAACCCTTTGCATACACCAAGCTCTTGAGCATGGCTTGAGAGTGTCTGAGGACTGGCTGGAAGAGAGAAGTTTCTTCTCTCATGGCCTCAAGCTCGAACAGGCTGCAGGAGGCTCCTAAGTCTTCTGTGGTTTGTCCTCTGCTCTTCCCTAGGCCTTTTGCACACAGATAACTTACAATACTCCGCACGTGGCAAGCAAAATCTTAGCTGAAATGCATGCAGGAATCATGCAGCAGAAGCAAACCATAAATGGTCCAGGGTTTCTAGAGCTTTCATCCTCTCTGGATGACAAGGACATGTTTTCACATTCAGGTGGATACTTTCATTTTCAGCTCACTTGGCAAATTAATTCCAATCTTTGGAGCAACTGCTTACTCTAATTTTAGAAAAGAGAAAACCGAGGCCAAGAGATTAAGGCCCACATTTTGAAGGATGCCAGGGAGGGACACGCACCGAGGTCTGAGCAACCCACACTGGTTCTCGGCTGGTTGTAGCTGTACCTTCTCGATGGGTTGACCCACCAGCCCCGGCGATGCAGAACGGCCCCAGTGGTGCCTGCACTCTGTTTCTTGCCCTTCATTCTGCAGGGAATTGGTTGCATAAATTCCTTGCAGATCAGGGAGAAAATTGATCCCCTAGTTTTCAGTTCCCTTCTTTTACTGGTTGTCACAGCCTTAACAGTTCTTGACATGGATGGGAGCGAGACTGTGGATTGGGGGCAGTGTTTGGCCCTTAAGCGTAGTTTTTGCATGTTAATACATTAACAACTGATGTCTTATTTGTGCAGTAACTGACAGAATAATGTACAGAAAGCACGTAACTTTGAAAAGGGGCTAGTTAGGTAATGTTGAGCAGAGCATCTTCAAGACAACACTGCAACCACTGTATTTCAAATGTCAGGCTAATTATTATCAACATTTAAATGTTATCATGGGCCATTTTTAATAGCGAATTTTTTCAGCAGGTATCATTACGGAAAGAAGAAAATGTCACGCGTTTCTGCTACTGCATTGTTCAAAAAAGTGCATAAAACAAGGGAATTATTTCTAGAGACAGCAAAAAGAACATCTTGTTTGCTTAAATCGAACTGCAAAATTAATCCATATGATGATACTTTTTGAAGTATCATTTATTTTAAGGACGTATAGAGAGGGTTTGCTATAACACAGTGATAGCAACTGAGAATAACACTTGTTAGAGATAAAGTAGGAGCTTTTTACACAGAGGCTTTTGCTGCTCGTGGTTGTTCTGAAGACAGTTGAAGCCTGAGCTGTGCACGCTGGAAACCGCGCCACAGAAAACGAAACTTTAATATGATTCAGCACAAAATGGAATGCAATGCCAATAACTCAGACACCCTTCCCTCACTTGCCGTTTGATCTTATCCATCACTTACCATGTAAACACAGCACTAAATGGCAAATGTCACTGTAAACCAGTGCAGCACCTGTATATAATTACGAGCACATTTTGCCTGCGCAAGTGTTGCATAGAGCTGAATCAATTCCCGCAAAGATTACTGTGAGACTTTTGGATCCTGGAAGGGGGCTGAACTTTTATTACTGTTCTTTAGTTGGGTTTTTTTGCTGTACCGTAGAAAGAGCTGTAAAATCAGCGACTATTTTGCAGCAGCTAACAGGCCATCTTTCCTCCTGTTTATTCGGTGCCAGAAAGGGCTTCTCGGGGTTCTTCTTTGTGGCCTTGAAGTGACTTGTTTTCGTGCCCTATGCATAGGTCCAAGGCGTGTGTAAAATTCTGCTGCAGCTGAAGCTCGAAGTTGCTTGCTTGACCTAGTGGAAAGATCACAGCATGAAGCTGGGATGCGTTGTGTAGGAGGGCTTTCATTTCTCGACACTGGGTAAAAC
>NW_028288667.1:4922500-4947500 GCF_059628265.1 Tinamus guttatus | reverse complement strand
GTGCTCATTTCTGGGAAATTCTATTTTTTTCAGCTGCTGTTGTGCCATTTCTGGGTGTCTTTCCACATTTTAGTTCTTACAAAGGCAATTAAAACGGAAGACTGATCCAGATTCATTTTCCACTTAAGTCTCAAATTCTCTCACATTTTCAAAAGACAGAAAAGACAGGAGATTATATGTTTGTTCAATTTGTTTTTCAGGTCAGGAAAGGACAGCACTTAGGAAGAGATGGAAAGGCTGGAAAGAAATATTATGTTTGTTTGTATTAGGCTATGAAAGTAATTTGAAGGGTTAAATCTTAACCACACTGTATGCTGAAAACCTGTTGCACACAAACTAAAAAATCAGCAGTAAGAAACCAAGTTTGACAGGGTCTGCTGGGTGACTGAAACAGCTATGAAAATAAGCCAGTGATAGGGACAGTGATAAAGCTGAGTCTCGCTTCTTATAAATGCTATTTTAGCATATTCAGAATCCTCCGGTTTCACGGAAAGTAAGCCGATCCATGATAAATATAGAGCAGGTAATTCCACACATATCGTGCTCATTTGCCTGTGAATTAACCCAATTTATGGTCATAAAGATGGACTTTGTCAGTGCACAGAGAGTGCACAGAAGACACAAACAAATTGCAGAGACAGAAATGAACTGCCCACAGTTGAAAATTTGTTACATTTCTGCACCGCTTGGTATTAACACATGCATTGCTTCAAATGAGGTTAAAATGACGATGGCAACTGAAGAGAGCTTTGAGATGATAGATAGAAACAGAGATATAAGATCTTTTATCTTCCTTTTGTATTTGCTCTTTCTTCCAGGTATAGATCTTTCGGCATCTGCTAACTGCTTATTTATATATATATATATACATATATATAAAAATTCCGTTTTTAACATGAGACTACTTATGAGATTTGATATCGGGAAAAGCCCTTCATTTGCACCGAACAAATAGTTCTGTTTTCCACCACTTGCTGTAATGTTTAAAGTAAATAAGTTCTTGTCCATGTAGCACTACTGAATTCATTCAATTCCCAGAACAAAGCCATTGTATAGAGGCCTACAACAGGCCTTTTTTTTTCTGTTTCCTTTATAAGAATCTTCCCTGTTACTGCAGCACGCTTACTAGTTTTGTAAGCAGTTCGATAACGTGCAAATGCTAAAAATGTGTGTGCTTATTTCACAGAAGAAATGAAGGAAGATTATGACACTATGGGGCCTGAAGCCACAATTCAGACCACTGGAAACAATGGTACAGGTAAGGTCTTGACTTATATGAACATCACTTTTGTTCTGTATCATTTAGAATTAGCTGTGCATGAAGAAATTAAGTGACAGAACAATTTCTTTCTTGTTTCAGTTTAACGTTTGGGAAATGTTTACATAATTCTCCTTTTTTTTTTTTTTCCCCCCAAATTTGTTCACAGTGGTACTAGGAAAACATCATTCAGGGAAAGTCTCTGTCCCCACCAGCCCCTGCCCCAACCAGCACCCTGTGATGTTTCAGTGTTTCAGCCCCTCACTCATTTTAACAGGATCCTTGTCAGCTAATAGTTTACAGCAGCATGAGAAGATGCTTTCCCAGCAAGGGCGAATATCCTATAGTTAAAAGTAGCTGGACCAGGTCTTTTAATGAGAGCGACGGTACAAAGGGACTGGTAATGAGGATGGGGTGCACTCTTCTTGGCAAACCAGATTCGCATGGTACACACAGCAAGCTACTTCAGAGACTGCAAACATCTTTTCAGAAAGACACACATAAACCCCTTACACAGATACACACACACTTTAAATGCATATTTATGAGATTATTATGTTTCCAGTTAATCTTTTTTTTTCCACTTTCCACATCTCTTTCTTTCTCCTCCTTAATCGATACATTTTGTGGAACAAGAAAGGGGACAGGGATATTTAGCAGGCATCATCTCTGTGCCATCTCTTTTTTCCTCTAGCTGGGAAAAAAAGCAGCCAAAGGTTTCTGTTACTATTCTTTAATCCAAAAGAATTCTGTGGTTTACAATGTTCTTTCCAAAGGCCATAAGACCCTTTTCGATCGTTAGCACAGCTGAATTCCATACATTACACACTGTTTATTTTGCATTTTATTCGAGTTATGATTTGAGATGTTGCAGATAGTCCTTATCTACATGATTAAAAGTAAATGGTTTCTAGTATAAGTGCACTTCTATACATTCCATTATGATATTTAGTTCATAGGTAATAGCCTCAAGAAATGTTACTGTAAAAGGTGATACCTAAGCACTGAAAGGATTTTATTACTCATACTTTCCTAATGTTGGCAACACCCACACAGAATCCCCGATCTATGTATTAAATAACACAAGAAATTTACTTTCTAATTCTTCAGAGGGAAAATAATAGAAAAATAAACCCATGTCAGTGCTTTTTTCATATATTAGATTTATTATGCATGAAAGGAGAGTAGCGCAGAGTCACAGGTTATCATTGCATATATTCTTAATGATGTCGCTGTGCAGAACTGCATGCATACGTATTTTAAAGAGTTTTTTTTTTTCCCCCAACGGACGTTAATAATGTGACAAATTACATTTAGCACTTGGAGAAATAGGACTTTAAAAGATGTCTGATTCAGAAGAAAAGACTTGATGGTTATCTGAACTACCATTACCAGAGCCTTGAGGTCCCCTATCAGGCCGTGTGACTTCCTTTGCACTTATTTTCCTTGCCATGACATGCCCTGACTCTCTTGTGCTTGCAGTGTGGTCTGCCTGAGGGCGAAAACTTTCTGTCCCCTTAGCCCCTTCCATCCGGTATCTGATGGACCCGCCTGTGGGTTCTCCTTCGGCCTCACGACATGGTGCAGACTGATGCAGGCCATTTCGGCAAGCCCGGCAGCCAACCCTTCACACAAGCCCTAGTCTTCACCCATCTAGGGTATGGGAGGTCCTGCTACTTCTGAAGAATGGTAGAAGCTATTTCTTTTGAGGGAGAAGCTCAGGTTCCCCCTACCCGAGTGCGTGCACTGGCAATTCACATTTCAAATGCCATTGTAAAAGGTCTGCATCCAAAATGTAAAAGTTACTCTGCATGTTGCATCAACCAGAAGCAGACATTCCTCAAGCGTCCTATGCAAAAGTCACCCCCTCCTCTTTACTCACAGCCAATGACCATTTGCTCCAATGCGTGGCTTGCTTAAATAACCATTAAGAGTTGTCTCATACACTGCTAGTGTTAATTCAAATCTTTAATCACTGAGCTATGCAGAGCCATCTCTCGTAGCAGCGACTGGTGTCTAGGTAGTTTGGGTAGAACATATTTCTACAATGGATGCAGTCTCCATAGTCTCTTAAGAGTGATGTCAGATTATTTAGCCACATTAAATCATCTGATAAATGAAATGTCTTTGCTAATCTCCTCGCTGTGAGTGAAAGATGCCAGGTGACAGGAGCTGTGAACTCCTTCACGCAGAGCATGGCTACAACGGAGAAAGCAACTGTGAAAAAATCCCCCAGACTAGGCCATTCACATGCCTTGACCATGATCTGAGGAGCAGAGAGGTGAGGTCAGTCCAGGAGGTGTTCAAGTGCTTCCTCGTGGTTTTGGAAGAAGTTCAAAGCATTCTCCTGCAGACCTCCCACTGCAACGAGGCTTTGGCCCTGCCTGTCTGCTTAGTTCACCTCAGCGTCTTGCCTCAGTTTCTCCCTGCAGGCAGTCGTTAGTTCTCAGTGCAGTTGGAGCAGTGTAGGTGGAGGAATTAATAAGGTATTTAACAAAATAGCTGAGGCGAGACTGAGACTTGGCCCGTGGAAGAAGGAGCAGATCAGCAACTGTGTCTTCAGCAGTGGCAATGACCTTCTGGCAACTAGTAGGGCCATCTAGGGCTTCTTATATGCTAACGTATATAAGTCTGGATGGACCACCAAGGTCTCTCCTGTTTAGGACAACTTGTTCCCGTTCACTGACTCCTCCGCGTGGCATCCCAGCAGCGTAGGGTACACTGTGAAGTGGAGAATACGGTTTCAAACTCAGGTCATTCACCTACAACTGACCACAGAGTTGCTGTGAGTGCACATAGCAATCACACCATCTTTTTAGTATCAAATCCACTGTAGCAGAGAAAGAAAACTAAATGAAAAGTCCCTGATATTTAATTCCTTGGCTGTTGTCAGAGTGGTCACTTCCTAGTGGTGCTTAAGAAAAATATCTCTTGTTATCCATACATTAATCAAGCCTAATTTTATAACGAGCTACAGAGGCTTTATAGAGAAAAATGCGAAAGTGATCATTAGACTGAAAATTATATTTCAGTCTTTAGTTTTGCTAAATTAATTTGTAAATAATTCTGGGGATCTCTCCAATGACGACTTGGCAAAAATGACATTTTACAGAGACTGTTTTTAAAATGTGAAGAGATAAATCCCCGTGGTTTATTTTATTTTACCTGGTTCCGTTATTACAGCAAGGATGTTTGCAGAAAGGAGATTAACAAACTCCTGCAAACAAACAAACAAACTTCCCTGGTTTAGATTGCTAACATCTGACAAGCTCCGCACAGAGATTTCTTAATGTAATTTAAAGAATAGGGAAGGAAAAAAAAAAAAACCTTCAGGGGAGAGGAAAACAGAAGTAAAACTTGGCAGGTTCGAAGGATAGGCCGTTTTCAGGCCGTAATCTGTGTGTACCAATGAGGGCCTCTCACTTCCTGGCTAATGAAGGCTGTGGTTTTATTAGCTTTGTTTGCGATTAAAGGCAGCTATCACCATGGCGCAGCAAGAGTTCCCACACAAAAAACACAGGCTCCCAAGCTCCTCCAACCTCTCCCTCAACCTTTTATCTTTGAAAGGTTCCAAAAAACACCTCTGAGGGATCGTTTCCCCTCTGCGCATTTTTAATTTTATGCGGCATGATCGCATCAGCTTTTGGCAGGGCTGGGGAGAAAAAGAAACAAACAAACAAAAAGTTTCTACTCTGTGGGCTCCAATAATTAATTAAAGGGAGACTTGTTTGGGAGGTCACCTGCAGCAGGTCCTGCCGCAGCGCCTGGCAGGACTGTGCATATGCACTGTGTTCCCACGAGGAACATGGCTTTATGCATGGCAAACAAATCAGGGTACTGGGAGCAGGCCTTCCTCCTGCTGAAATCAAGCAGGAAACCCAATGATCGTCAGATGAGCCTTTTCAGTAACTTTAGGTGAGCCTGGAGAGATTTTCCAGTAATAACGCTGGGGGAAGATGCATGCACGCGGTCACCTTTTGCTAGCCATGTTAATGATCAACGCCATGGCACAGGTTGCGTTGCTTCACTCAAGAGTCTGGCACCTTTCCCACTAAATCCCCACGTTTTTAAGGTTTGTAGCGTCAATGCAGACATTTGGTTTAGCTCCCAGACCGCATGCAGAGATGCTGAGGTGACATAAGCCATTACATGAAGACCCCCCCCAGAGCCAGCAGCGTCCCGAAGCAGCTCCCAACCATGGGGAACCTCACTGGGGCTCCTCACTTGGCACTGGAGCTCCTCATCTTAACTCGCCCCTCGCCTAAGGGTTTGTGGCAGCGAGAGTAAAAAGTAGGAATTGAAAAAGAGGGTCAAAGCCATAGTGTGGTGCAAGGGGTGACTCAGACAGCCACCATTTTGCTGTGTCCCCCGCACAGCAACAAAATGGAGGAGAGGTGCCGCGCTCCCCTTCCCCAGGGCCACGGGGCTGCTTCGCCTTGCTGATAACAGGCCACAGCAAGCGCTACCAAAAGGCCAAGGGACAAAAAATATTTTGTTTTACCACTGCCCCACAAAGCTGCTGCAACAGAGGGGTGGTCGTTTTCATCTCTCGTGAGCTGCGCCATTTGGTCACTGTCACTAAAATGCTGCCGAACACTTGAGAAATCACTTTTTTTTTTCTTGGTATGAAAAAATAGGGCGTATTTGTCTATTTGTCTCAGGAGGAGGATTTGATTTTTATCAGTTGAAGGGATGAGGTTTGCGTAGCCGAATATCTAGTTTTATCAGTGCGCAGGTCAGGCCCTTTCAGCCCGGCAGCTCTGCCACAGCGCCTCATTTCGATCGCAAATGTCACCTTTCCTCTTCATAGGAAACAGAGGCTTTTACCCAGCTCCAAGCCCTGAGGAACTGGTTATTCTCTCATTGCCAGTGCCTAGAAACTGGTGAAATTCAGCAGGGTCCAGTTGTCTTCCCTACTGCCAAAACTCCTTTGATTTCCCTGAAGTGACTCCATAAAACCCCCAGTGTTAGTAAGACCAGAATCACGCAGTTTAATATTTTACTTTTGCATGAACTGTAGAAGAGTTTATAGCTTTGCCTCATTTTCTTATTTCACCTAAGGAGAAATGCATTAAAAGTGTAATCAATCATAAGCCTTTCTTTTCATTTACGGCCAGTTGAAAACAAGTAGTTTAAATTTCCTGCCACCAACTGTATCTTCCAAGTCTGCTTCAAAGGAAAAAAATAAGGGAAATAAAATTATCTGTTCCTTTCTTTTATCATACAGTTGTATTAATATTTGTCTATAGTGTCCCAAACTTTTAAAGATCTTTCCTGTATGCAACATTCCTCCATGGAAGAGAAAAACATATTTTTAGTAACAGGATGTTTTGTGGTTGGGAATACATTATGTTTCATGGACACTGCATGGACAATAAAAAGTCAGGTTTACATTTAAGGGAAAGGAGGAAAACTCTTGCACAAACTGTAAAAGTGGTTTTAGACTCGGTATCCGAGTTATGGTGTAAAATACGTGGCTCTATTTGTACAAATCTATGGAGCAAGACATTTTTTAAAACCATCTATTCTCCCCTTGTAAATCACCCTGTGGCTAATCTTCCAGGGAGGAAAAAAAATAATAAAGACAGAAGATATTACAAATTTTAGCAAGCAGTATTTTATTCCAGAACCAGCACAAAAGACCAGGAGAGCTTTCAGATACCTGCAGATACTGCCCACGAGGTAGTAAATGTCTCCAAGGTGGAGCTCAGGAGCGTGGGGTTTGGTCAAGCTTAGCCCTGGAAGGGTGCTAAGCATATGCTCTGTCCATCCCCAAAGCCACCAGCTCCTGGTGGAGCTCCTGGGAGGTTCACATTAGGTAGATGCAGCATCATCTGCATTGCTAAACCCTCCTGAACTTGCCCTGCTGCCCCAGAAAGTCCATATTCTAATTAATTTAACTTACTCCCAGCGCAAAGTCTGCTGTATTAAGAGCCGGAGAGAGACCGATGAGAGCAAGATCTAGCTGGTAGCTCCAGAACGGACGTCGGCTCTTCTCGCAAACGGAGACGTTAGCCGGCCCGAGCTCATGGGGAGGATTCACTCAAACCCCCTTCTTTTCCCCTTCTCTCATTTTAGTTAAGAATGCAAATTGCACGTCGGACTTTGAGGAGTATTTTGCCAAAAGGAAGCTGGAGGAAGGAGATGGGCATGCAGTCAGCATAGCAGAGTACCTACAGCGCAGTGACACAGCCATTATTTACCCAGAAGCCCCCGAGGAGCTGTCTCGCCTTGGCACTCCAGAGGCCAATGGGCAAGAAGAAAATGGTGAGGCTGTAATTCATTTTTAGCCAGTATCCTGACCTCTTGCAGCTGTTGCAATTATAAATGCACTACATGCCGGGGTGTTTACCTTAAAAATTGAAGAACAGCTGCAGCGGCATGGGATTTCACGAGCAAAGAGCGAGACTGTAATTTCAGTGTATTGTGATTTTTAGTCAGCAAACTCGTATTATTTTGCGGATGAACTAAAGAGCTTAATTAAAAGCGCGCTTCAAACGGGAGAAATGCTGCCACTATAGTCCTAAGTTTTGGAAGTACTGAGCGTTAACGCCAAAAATATAGGCTTGCCGACCCGTCACTCCCTGATTCCTTGATGCGCAATTGAGAACGTGTCCGTAAGAACGATTTGGTCAATGGCGTTAGTAACACAATGAGCTGAAGCCGGAATGCAAACCCCCAAGGGGTCGGGAAGGAGCATTTTGTTAGTTTCGGCGATGCCCAAGTCCTCGTGAGGAGCCGCAGGTCTGTAATTAATTTCCCGGCGCAGCGCGGGGCGCTTGGCGCACGTCTGCGCTGGGTGTGTAGCGGGGCCTGGTGCGGCGCGCGGCCGGCGCGCGGCAGATTGCAGCGATTCCCGTCATACCGCGCCGGGCAAGGAGCCCATTAGCTGCCATTGATTTCCTGACCTTTTGGCCTGCCTCTCTCTTCCCCCGTCTCGGGGCTAGCAGACCTGCCACCTGGAACTCCAGATGCCTTCGCCCAACTGCTGACCTGCCCCTACTGCGACCGGGGCTACAAGCGCCTGACGTCCCTCAAGGAGCACATCAAGTACCGCCACGAGAAGAATGAGGAGAACTTCTCGTGCCCTCTCTGTAGCTACACGTTCGCCTACCGCACCCAGCTCGAGCGGCATATGGTGACACACAAGCCAGGGACAGACCAGGTGGGGGGCTGGCTTTAAGTGATTTCTTTCTGTAATAACCCCTTAGAGAAACGATATTGCTTTGATTGGCAATCATTATTAATTTTTCATGGCATTTTGAAGATGCAGATCTTTTAATGGTAATAGCTTTAATTGAGGTCTAAATGATTTTTTGATGGTCTCTTCTAATATGATTTAATAGTCTTATGTTCACGATCGAATGAGTGTGTTAATTTCTAATTTAGAAATTTTATTTGCACTTTAACTTGACTTTAGTTTCGTTTTTATGTTCCTCAAAAAGTGAATGAAACTGTAGCATTTTAATTATACATTATTAAACATCTCAGCAATTTTAATTCCATTTTTCACCTAGTTTTACTTTGCAGTTTTGCAAATAGGATCTCAAAGACATACTAAAAGATCCACTAATATTTTTTCATTACTTTTTGAATAACCTTTTCAATCACATAAAATTATGCGTGTTTGGTATGATCGTTTGTTAAATGTAATTACAGTTTTTACAGTAACTCTCACTGCAGTACATATAGGCTATCGTGTATGATTATACCACTAACATATGCATGCATTACAGTTGTGGCATCACTATAATTTTTATGGCCCGGCAGCTTATATCTAATAAATCAGAGCAATTTCTCTTGATTTGATGCATGTAATACGGTATCATGGTTGCATTCAAGGAAATGCAGCGCATCTCAAACAGGTGACTGAGCTTTCTTAATACTCATAAACCAGATTGTCAAAAGCGCCGTATCTCAAAACTCTCCATATACGCAAAGAAAAACTATTTCTGTCCTCGCTAGAGAATTACTTCTGAAAACCAGCGTTATGGAGGGTTGTAATGGAAGCTCAAATGGCGTGTTTAAAACTTAAATAAATAGATGTGTGCATTGTGTCAAATTATAAAGGCTTTATGCCATGTTTATTTTTCTTAAATAACTGCAAATCATGTATTGCATGATGCAAAGCTGTATTTCTCTTGATAGGTTTTTCTCAGCATAAGGTGAATTCGGTTAGGCAAACACACATCTTCTAATCACGCGATTTTGCAATTAGCATTTTTAAGAGAACCGTATCTTTTCCTTGATCTTAAATCAATATAAATGATTCTGGAGCTGTTTCTCATATTCTTTCCTTCTCAGGCTTTTCTGAGAGACAAACACATTTCCCCATATGCGATTTTTTAACCTGATCCACGCTCAGGCTCCCTTTTATTTTATTTTTTTCCTTTCCTTTTGCTCTGTATCATTAAAAACACCGGGGAAAACCTCCCGATATTTACCCAACACAACCGCCTGAAATTCCACATGCGAGAGCGCGCTCGTGCTGGCGCATTATGAATGGTAGCTTTGGTGTTGAAAAGTCCCCTCATTTGCTCGTGGCATTTACAATTAGTAAATTAAAATGATTGTATCATATTAACAGTGGCACAACTAAAGTTTATAGTAGTCCTCGGAGGGCGATGGGGGGAGACAAAACAGCTGTTGCTGTTTGTTTATGCAACTCAGCAACATATGAGCGCGGGTCCCTCAATGGCGCTCGGCGGGCCGGGCTCCGCTTGATCTTTGAAGGTTGCTGCTGTTTGAACAGCCCTCCCTGTGTCCCGTGCAACGCCATCTGTCTCGCCAGGAATGTGGGAAGCCTCAGCACACCCTCGCAGTTGTCACACCGGCTCCGCGCTGCCTTTTTTTGTGTGCGCGGCCGCCTTTTGTGTCGGGGCCGCTCCGCGCACGCTGACCTCCTACCTTGAGCGCCCAGGATGGCTGCATTAGTGTGATGAGGATGATAATATACGTATATATTTATTTTTTTCCTCCCCTCCCCTACAATCACAGTCACGAGGCTTTTTGTACTCGCTCAAAAAGGTCAGCTGTGTTTGCTTGTATCTTTACGCTTTGCTTTTAACTTGTTCTTTCAGGCAACTTTCCTCTGGTTTTGCCCCTACTGTTTAGAATGGCGTTGGGGGGAAAACACAGCAAGAAAGGAAGCTGAAGTTTCCCTGCTGGTCGGATTAAATAATAATAATAATAATAACAAATCAACAGTAATTCATGCTGAAGTCATAGTCTCTTTTGTCTGATAATGCATTAAACCTTACACAAAATGCCACTACTGACAGTGTTTCTGCATTTTCTACTCACACAGTAAACCAAATTTTTAAGCAAGTGGAGTTCCACATGTTCAGGATCTACTAGGAATATTAAGGACCACAAATCTTCTTATGAAACAATTTCTCTCATCGTAAGATACCTTAAAGCAACACATTTCTGATGAGACTTAGGAAATAATTCTAAAGCAAATATCGAATGCTCATGTGAAAGTAGTTTCACATTTGTTTCGGTTTACTGCCAACATTTTGATTTTTATTGCACCACTGATGAGACAAATAAATGTACACACAGTCCTTTTGGTCTACTTGGTAAACTCAGAGATGCATTAATTTGTTTTTGTTTTTAACTGGCGATTCTTGGTTTCTCTTGCATAAAATTCATGTTGGTATCTTTGTTTCTCCCAGCACCAAATGCTGACCCAAGGAGCAGGCAATCGCAAGTTCAAATGCACTGAGTGTGGCAAGGCCTTCAAATATAAACACCATCTGAAGGAACACCTGCGAATTCACAGTGGTGAGTAGCGGAGGTGCTGGTGTTCTCATTTGCATTTTGTTTAATTAGCTGAGTTTTAAAGACTGCTTAAAATTTACACAGTTCTGCTTCTAGCTTTTTGGAGTTCCTAAGGTATTTTGTAAGTGGTATCTGAGTCACCCTCATTTATCACACTGTTAGTACCGTGGTCTTGGTGTAAGATTTTGAAATAGTAAAGCTTCTTACAAATAATATAGGTTGTTTGTGAGGCAGTTTGAGTTCAGAGAAGTTGTCTCATTTTCGTTCAGTCAGAGCCTGAAGAGTACATTTTATTTTTCATAACAAAAAGTCCCCATAAATGAAGCATAGCTCATATTCTCAGATAATGAGCAGGTGAAAAATGTTTAAATTGAATGACTGGTGCATTTTTGTTCTGCTGTTTGATACAACAGATCCGCAGCAGCAAACCTTGGTGTGCACACAAAATTCCACCAGGCTCTCTCCATGCACAAATCTCCCCTGTGCAGACATGATTATAACAGGAAGACTCTGCTTCCCATGGCATGCCCATTTTCAATATTCCCCAATTCATTTCTGTAAAAAAACAAATGAAATTTGGACAACACAGGTTTTGGGTGACTACTTTAGCCCCAGGCTGCTCACCTCTGGCAGTAGTAGCCTTGGAACTAGTCTCACACCTTGGCGCTGCATTGCCAGGCTGCAGATGGTGGCTCCAGCTGACCTCAGGACTGCTGAAATGAAGACATGTGGCCTGTCTGGCAACAGTCATTGTTAAAAACTCTTCATTTACCTTCCCAAGTGCTGTCAGGAATGGAATCACCTGTATTGTGGCATTGCTTTTTAAATCCGTAAAGCCATGAAAAACCCCCACAGTTTCTCTTTTTTTAACAGCCCCCTTATTATGACATTAATAGCATTTTAACAGTGGCATGGATACCCGTGGATTGTTTTGCTGGCACACACACTGATGGAGCCTGTAGATGGGATCTCTCCCCTCTGACCTGGAATTCAGGCTCACCTGTAGAAAAAGGAGGATAAAGCAGTGGTGATGTGTGGCCGTATTCACAGAACTGATATTTTCCTCACTATTAATCAGAGGATTCACAGATAATCAGTCTGATAATCAAATGCAATCGCTTGCATTGTAGCAACAATGATAATTAATATTTGGTTTTAATTATCATTTTAGGTGAAAAACCGTATGAGTGTCCAAACTGCAAGAAACGTTTCTCCCATTCTGGCTCCTACAGTTCGCACATCAGCAGCAAGAAGTGTATTGGTTTAATCTCTGTAAATGGCAGAATGAGAAACAATATCAAGACGGGTTCTTCTCCTAATTCTGTATCTTCCTCTCCTACTAATTCAGCCATCACACAGCTGAGAAACAAGCTGGAGAATGGCAAACCACTTAGTATGTCTGAACAAACAGGCCTACTGAAAATTAAAACAGAACCACTAGATTTCAATGAATATAAGGTTCTTATGGCCTCACATGGGTTTAGTGCAACTAGTCCTTTTATGAATGGTGGACTTGGAGCAACCAGCCCCTTAGGAGTTCACACTTCTGCTCAAAGTCCAATGCAGCACTTAGGTGTAGGGATGGAAGCACCACTACTTGGGTTTCCTGCAGTAGGCAGTAATTTAAGTGAGGTGCAAAAGGTCCTACAGATTGTGGACAACACGGTTTCCAGGCAGAAAATGGACTGCAAGGCTGAAGAGATCTCCAAGTTGAAGGTTTATCATATGAAGGATTCATGCTCTCAAGCAGAGGAACAAGGAGTTACCTCCCCCAATATCCCCCCTGTGGGTCTTCCAGTAGTTAGTCATAATGGTGCCACTAAAAGTATTATTGACTATACATTAGAGAAAGTCAATGAAGCCAAAGCTTGCCTCCAGAGCTTAACCACAGACTCAAGGAGGCAGCTCAATAACATTAAGAAAGAGAAGCTGCGAACCCTAATAGACCTGGTAACTGAAGACAAGATGATAGAGAACCACAACGTCTCCACTCCATTTTCATGCCAGTTCTGTAAAGAAAGCTTTCCTGGTCCCATTCCGTTGCATCAGCATGAGCGTTACCTGTGTAAAATGAACGAAGAAATCAAGGCAGTCCTTCAGCCTCACGAGAACATGGTTCCCAACAAACCCGGAGTGTTTGTTGATAAGCAAACCCTCTTGCTGTCATCAGTACTTTCTGAGAAAGGAATGACTAGCCCCATCAACCCATACAAGGACCACATGTCTGTACTTAAAGCATATTATGCTATGAATATGGAACCCAACTCTGATGAACTACTGAAAATTTCCATTGCTGTTGGCCTTCCTCAGGAATTTGTGAAGGAATGGTTTGAACAAAGAAAAGTCTACCAGTATTCAAGTTCCAGGTCACCATCACTGGAAAGGACCAGTGCCAAGGTGGCGCTGGCTGCCACCAACAACACTCCCACTAAAGACTCTTTGTCAGCCAGATCTCCAATAAAGCCTGTGGACTCTATAACTTCACCATCTATAGCTGAACTCCATAACAGTGTTACTAATTGTGATACTCCTCTCAGGCTAACAAAACCTCCTCATTTTACCAATGTTAAACCAGTTGATAAATTGGACCACTCTAGGAGCAATACTCCTTCTCCTTTAAATCTTTCTTCCACATCTTCTAAAAACTCCCATAGTAGTTCTTACACTCCAAACAGTTTCTCTTCTGAGGAGCTTCAGGCTGAGCCGTTGGACTTGTCTTTACCAAAACAAATGAAGGAACCCAAAAGTATTATAGCCACAAAGAACAAAATGAAATCTAATAGTGTAAATTTAGAACACAACAGTGTTTCTTCATCATCTGAAAACTCAGATGAGCCACTGAACTTGACTTTTATCAAGAAGGAGTTTTCTAATTCAAATAACCTGGATAAAAGCACTAACCCAGTATTTGGTATGAACCCATTTAGTGCCAAACCTTTATACACAACACTTCCACCACAAAGCGCATTTCCCCCAGCCACTTTTATGCCACCAGTCCAGACCAGTATTCCTGGGCTGCGACCATACCCAGGACTAGATCAGATGAGCTTCCTACCACATATGGCCTATACTTACCCAACTGGAGCAGCTACTTTTGCTGATATGCAGCAAAGGAGAAAGTACCAGCGGAAACAAGGATTTCAGGTAAATCGTCGTTGCAATTTATATGGCAAATGTAGCGTTTAGCATGTTGTGATTCCATCCTGCAGAAAAAGGAGACTTTGGAGGGAGACCCTTCTGTGCAGGGTTCCTCTCCTGGTGAGCTTAGCTCCATTTCACCCCTGGGGAGCAAGGAAGGGGGGAAGAGGTCTTGGGATTCACCCATGCATTGGGGTGAAAAAACAGAGTCCTGTATGGAGAACCTCATGCTTCTAGGCTGCTAAAGGTCCTCACAGTTTCCTTCTCCATGGTCTTTGGGGGCTTTATATTTTGGGTTCTGCGTGCAGGAAAGGCTTTGTCCCTTCTCATGAGTTTCAAGACCAGGGAAACACTGATGCGTTGCTTCACATCAGGCTTCAGTGTCACACTGCCCGTCCCTCGATCCCTGCCAGTCCAGAAAAGCTGCTAAGACATCCCCAGATAAACAGGAATTACTGGGAGACGTAGCAGCAGTTGCACACAGAGGCTTCCTATGCACACATAATCTGGGTCAGCACCTCTTCTTGCCTGGGTGCAGCTAGTCTCAGTGTCCATCTCCAGACAGTGAAGACCTTCAGCACTGGCGTGCCTGTAGCAAAGAGGAGTTCTGGAGAAGTCACACACTTTTATAGCTTTCTGCTGGGCGTATTCAGATATAATATAGGGAGTTTAGTTAAATGAGATTAACTAATTATAGATTAACAATTTTCTTACATCTTGTGCACGTTCCCCTATGTCCCATTACAGTCTATTAGTAATTTTACTGACTAGTAAATGTTTTATAGTTTCAAATGTGAAAATCAGGTATGGTTTTACACTCCAGGCTGTAATCCCTCTTTGCACAATAGGAGCATAAATAGCACTGCACCTCCATAACAGCTGTTCCACTATTCCAATTTACAGTACATCTGCCCTCTTTGTAAATGTATTTAAGCCTATTTAATCTTCTCTAATATTAATTAGTGCAAACCTAGTCTAAGAAAACCAAACTGTGTGATAGCAAATGGAAATGTATGTTATCATGCAAGTTTGCACTCTCTTTGGATCAAGACAAAATAAACATCAAGAAATTTAATAATTTACTGATCCACATTCATTATTGCTTAATGCTGAAGGCTGTTTTAACATAGATAGAACATTGATAAAAAGTGTTATTAATATTCCCTATTTCAAATTACAAAATTAAATATAAAAATATAGCTTGAGGCCTTTAGTCAGGAGACATACATTTAAATGGATTGCATAATAATAACATTTGTACCTAAATATAAAATTCAATTAAAACCTTTCTACGGATAGAGAGTATATCCAAGTTTCAGTGTTTTAAAAAGATTGCTCTCTTAGCTGTTGCTTACGCTTATTCCTCTAAAATATTGCAGTACCTTTATGGTCCATGAAGCGGGTGTCCCCTTTGCGTTTCATCTATATGATCTATGCTGTCTGTTTATGAGGATCGTTATGATTGCAGCGTGCGGAGGGAGGAAGTTTTGAAGCTGGTTAAAGCCCCAGGAGGATAAGGGCCCTTCTCAGCCCCACGGCTCCCATCAGCTGCAGTCGCTGTTGCAAAGAGGCTCCCAAGCTGGAGGGGAGCCGCGGCGGCCGTGCGTGTCACGATAATCACGATAACACTTGTATCCCGTAGATCCCGGTTGCACTTTTATTCAGGAGTTGCCCCGGGACAGGGCTCGGGGGCTGTGGAAGGGCCGGGCTGGGGACACGCAGGGTCTCACGGGCGCTGTGCTTCCCTCGCAGGGAGAATTGCTTGATGGCACACCCGACTACATGTCAGGCCTCGATGACATGACAGACTCTGACTCCTGTCTGTCCCGAAAGAAGATCAAGAAGACAGAAAGTGGCATGTACGCGTGTGACTTATGTGACAAGACATTCCAGAAAAGCAGTTCCCTTCTGCGACACAAATACGAGCACACAGGTACGATGCCTCATGCGTGGAGTTAAGGCTTTCGTTGCATGCTGGATTTCACAATATTTCACGAGTGCACACGCGTGTGACACACAACCTGGCATAGGCTGAGACTTTCAACAGGGAAGAAATGCTGTGTTTTGCTTAGCTCACTTCAACTTTTTTCCCTCTTTTTGGGGGGGACACTGCTATGTTATTTATTTCTGTCTTGATATCTTTTTTTTTTTTTTGGCTCACATAAAACAGAAAGAAAAGCCCCACGAGCTTTGAGGTGCATCTTGCCAGGTGCTGAGCGAGCTCACCCCACGTCGAATGCAGTGGGAGTCGAGGCAGTCAGCACCTCACAGGACGAGTCTCTCTGCTAACACGTTTCAAGGCAGAGGGCATTAATCCTGTGTTCATTTACCAAGAAGCAAAACTTGGTCAACACAATGTCTGGCACGGGAGGAAAGAATGACAGCGTATTTCTTGTTTCTTAGACGCTATCTGACCCTGCACCGTTTAATCCGATAGAAAAACTTCCCCTGACGTTAGCAGGGTAAGAAGTTGCTCTCGCTGAGCTATCTGAAAGTAAACAGATCACCGAGGTGGCTCTCGTGGTGATTTCACATGCCAAAAGCGGGGGCAGGTCGCCTCTCGCTATTTCATTTTTCTGTTAATGCTCGAGGAAGTTTCTTTTCTTTCCCCAGTTGGAACTGATTCGATCTATCAAAAAAGCTGGCCGTATCTTATCGCAAATTACCAATTTAAAGTAAATTTGGGGCTGAAACAGGCCTGCGAGGCCTGCAGACAGCCCTCCCGTCCCTGCGGGCACCCGGACAGCGGCGAGCCCGGCGCTGGGAAGCTCCACATGTTTCAGCCAGGAGAAAACAGGGCTAAAGCTCCCCAAATAATAGAGATGTCAAGTTAGACACAGGGAATGTGAATTCTCACGTGAATTACCTTGCAGCAGGACATAAACCAAACTCCAGCTTCCTAGAGTTAGAAAAAGCTTACTCAGGAGGAAACTTTCCTTAACTTTGAAAGCTGAGTCCACTTCAGGAAATGAAGCAAGTCACATCATTCTTCAGTCTCACCATGTGAGGGTAAAAATCTTATACGTCTCTATTAATAATTTGGCATTTCACATATGAAAAATTTACAGTTCAGAAGTGGACTGTGTCTTTAAAAATTCTCTACTGTGTTATTTTTCCTTCTTATACTTTTCTTCCAAAATTTAAAGCTTAATCCCACACAGGAAAATAAAAAAAAAGGAAGTTAAAATACACGTGAGATTAGGCGAGAAAATTAAAAGCACCATTTTAGACTAGATCAGCTAGTTCATTGGTGGAATGTGCTTCCCACTACATTACTCAGATCAAATTGTTTATTCAGTAGAAGAAGCTTTGAAGGCTTTACGTCCCTGCACCTTTCCTCTCCTGGATGATTTTATTACAGCCATCTGCAAACATTATGGCTTACTACGCTCCTACCGTAAAGCTCTTATGTTAGAACTGGCCTTCATATATATCGGGATCTGGACATATGGTTGAATCCCATAAAGTTGGTAGTCCATAAGGTCGACAGACATATGGTTGAAAGGCTGAAAATTTGACAAGCTGAAATGTGTGCAATCACCTTGATTTGCAAAATAAACTGCATTTGTAAAAGCAAAAATATGTTCTGGTCCCTAAGTAGAATGGGAACCTACTGCCTGGAAAAGAACCGCACAGCTGTGACGTGTTGACTTTGCTCGCTCTTCTTTGCTCTGTCCCTTTTGGCTTTTCAACTGCATGTCTGTCAAGTTTATGGGATTCGGCCTTATGATCCAGAACACATATATGGTGTCATATTTAATACACTAGAACTGCAGTACATCGTAAAGCTCCAGTGGCATTTCGAGGCAGGAGGATGGTCTTGTGGCAAAAACAGAGGCACTAAGAGATCTGTGTCCCTTTCTGCCTTGCCACAGATTTCCTCTAGATCCCAGCAAATTCCTTAGTCTTTCTCTCACCTTCGCCTGTCTCTGAAATAGGGAGAAATGATGCCCGCCTGTCTCTCTGGAGTGTTGTAAATCCTAATTCACGCACGCTGGAATCCTCAGATGGACCTTGCTCGATAAAGTATGAAATATTATTAAGAATCCATTTGCTTTTATGGAACCTGCACCCATCGTATTGTTGATTGAGGTGTTTGGGTGCTCTGAAGACTTCTGTTGTCTGGTCTAGACAACTCGTTCTCTGAACTGGGGAGGCGAATGCACCGGACATCTCCTAATGATGTAGCATGAATCTTAAGGGAAACTCCAATTAGCACGGTAGTTTTGGAAAAGGCTTGTAGTTGCACTAATAATATACATATGCAAAATTGCATCCGTGTTCAGTGCAAGGAACTGATTTGAAAACAGTATTATTTCTCTGGATTTAGGGTCATGATTAGAGCAGGTCCAAATTTTCAAGCAACATTTTTGAAACTTAAGAAATCAAAAAAAAAATGCTACTAAGTACGATCCTGTTTTCTGACTAGCCAGTCATGATCTGGTATTGCCTCATTAAAAATAATCCTAGGAGGAATTGGAATACTTGCTATCTGTCCTAGAGAAGCACAAGCAGTAGTGTTGTCTTCGTACCAATGTCCTTTTCCTATGTTAAAAATGCCTTTTGTTTTTCTGACTTTTGATCAATCAGTAAAATATTTCTTTGTCACCAGTTTCATGCTCCACATATGTAACTACAGCCAATGCAAGGATGAGGGTTAAGGAGTCAGAAAAGGGCACATTCTTGCTTTGCAGATCCTAAATACCACCCCATGAAAAGTCTTCGGAGCAAAAATCAACTTGGATTAGGAAATATATATATAAATAAGAACTAATACGCTTAGAGAGAAATGCTGCAGCTACCGTGGGGGAGTGGAGCCCCTTCTTGCCCTTCCAGGGCAAGAAGAAGAGTGGGATTTGGGCAGTGTCCTGTGTCATTCCCTTCAGACAGGACCGTGTGTCTGCAGCTGGAAGGGCTCTCTGGGATTGCATCCGTGCCCTGTGCCTGCTACAGCCTCAGCACGGTGGGAAACGGGGCTCGGATTCTGCAATCCGGGTGTTTTTTAACTTATCAGTCTTACCAGGATTCTCCCATAGCTTCTCCCTTCACTTGGACAGGGAAAACTTACTGCGTTAGTGCAGTGAGTGAATGGCACTAGTGCTGTGGCTGATCTGTAATTTGGTACCGAGTCCAGTAGCTGCTACGGGGCTGATTTCTGCCAACTTCGTTGCAGGACGTCATTTAATTCTATCAGGGGTTATGTGTCCATTGGAGAGCTTGAGCTTCACAAGATCCCATGTCAGTAACAGACGATGCAGTGCTGGAATTAGGGTTTAGGGGATACTCAAATTATGTTCCTGGGGAGACTTTTGAGCCCACCTTTATGGCTCTTGTCACGTGTTGAAATTCGCGGAGCAGAGACTGCTGCATTTCCCCTGCGAGCTCAGATTTCCATGAACTATTTTGCCCAGGCCGTTACCTGCCCAGTACGAGTCAGGAGGAGGCGTCTGCTCTCCAACAAAACCTGGAAACACTTTTTCCAGAATCTTACCTAGAAATTTTGGATCCTTCATTGTTGTTCTATATTACATCACATTCTGTTTTATTACTTGTGTGGGCTGCTGAGGGCCTCATAGCTGTACTAGTGCTTTCTCCTTTTCCACTGTATATTTTATTAAGACCTCTTTTTTATTTTTGTAGCTTTCATGCTGATGCAAGCACTGGTTTTATTTCCAGATTGATTCTGTAAACTAAATATTGTTCTTGAGCCTGGTAGCAAATCAGCTTTCTCTGGCTAGTATTTTGAATTCCCAGCTCAGGAGTTTTCTTTATTTAGAGCTTGATTCATAAAAAATTTACATGCTATTTAAAGGTTGTTTTTTTTTTGCTTTAGTCTGATATAAGTTTAGTATTCCCCATTTCACACTCAAAAAAAAGGAATATATTCAGCACTTGTGAAATTCGTTCTGGAGACACGGTCTTCTATTCCAAACAGAACAGGTGCAGCTTGAGCAATTATATATAAATTGCATTTATCTTGCACCTTTGACCGCTTTGCGGTGCTCTGGCCACTAATCCTTCTCCACTGGGACAACATCTAAGACCCAAGCCCCCGAGCAGCTTCAAAGGACTGCCTTTAAAAAATAAAACCAAACTGTCACAAAAATGTTGCCTTCTTCCAAAGAGTGGGATTTCTCTGCCCCCCTCCCACAGGAAAAAAACAGACCCGTTTGCCTCTGGCAAAGGATGGGTGATATTTAGTCTGGAACCAGTGACAGGTTATGATCTGATCCCTTATGACTTGCGGGGATAGATATACAAGTTTTATGCCACTGAAAATCAGAAATGTATAGGGGGGTGGGTTGTTTGTTTTGGTTTGTTTTTTTTTCAGTCAAACACTTTTAGTGCAGGAAGATGGAGAGATTTGTGCTGTCAGAGATTTTTTTTTTTTTTAAACTAAAGTGCAATTTTAGAGACTTTGAAAACAGATTAGTTGTAATTTCCCTTCCGTAAAACGAGCACGAGTCCCCGTGGGAGCCTCTTTTTGCAGATGGTAGAGTACAAAGAAGTCCAAATATTTCCTTTAAATGTTTGAGCGAGGTTTATCACGCAGTTCCCCTGCAAAATGTGCATCAGGCACCCGTGCGTAGGGCGTCATCGGCCGCGGCCGACGCGCTCATTGCTCGTTGCAGGTGAGGTTCACTAAAACCTTTAGGCTGGGATTTCCAAAACCCGATTCCTCTTGATCCTGCACGGCTCCCCTGTTGTTATGACGCGGAGTGACAGCACTTTTCCACACAACGCTGTGTGTCAGCTCAATGGTTGACAGACAAAGAAGCAGACGCTACCTACAGCTGTAGAGTTCTCCCCATCCCTGGTGTAAAATGTTGTAACTTTGGTTTTGTTTTATGGCCTGCTAATGCATTGTAGTGATTACACACTTCTTTTAAATGGATGAAATACTGAGTTTTGCACGCAGGGAAAAAAAAAATCTGCAAATGTTCAGAAACCTGATACATTTAAAACCATATTTCAATTACTGTTGTAACAGCTGCCCGCTCTGCAGTGCTAAGGTATGTTGTGTGGTGTCGGAACAAAGAACTTTGCTCAAGCTGTCATGTTCATTCAGATCACAAATGCACATTTGGGAGGTCTTTAGTATGGATGTGATAGACCAAATAGGTCTAATACAGTCTTTTTAGCGATAAAATTAATTAGCATGAAAATATTATTTATAAAATATGAGGAGTGCCTGCAAGGCTGCCTCTGTGCAAGGGCCCAAGTAGCAGGATGGGAGTCCAATGTTTAAAGAACTTCCCATATAAAAGAAGAGGAAAGTAGGAGAAGAGTGAGCGACCGTCCCTGGGAAGGGTGGATGGAGGCAAAGGGCTGGCCAAGGAGCAGTCAAAGAGAAGCAGCCAACACGATTGACCTCTGGTTGAGGAAAGCAGGAGGCAACTAGATCAGCTGCAGCTTGAAGAAGAGAGGAATTTGGGCTGAGAAAGAAGGGTGCAGGGCACATGAATTAGGAAATTAGGAAATTAGAAAAATGAGGAAAAGGAGAAGGAGCGGTGGGGAGAAGTGGAACAAGGCTTGAGCTTCTAGAGTATAGGGAAAAGTAAGTCAGAGGGAGGAACTGAGACAGCGTGGGTGGAAGTTCAGGGAGGAGAAGGACAGAAAAAAAAAGGTGCAGAGAGGAAAAGCAGAAGGTCTCCGAGGAACAAAAGAGGAACAAAATTAGCAACTATTGAGATAGCTGCAGCGCTGGGGAAGGGACTGTAACATGTTGATCGAGTGGGCTCGAGATGACAGTTGCGAAGAGCTGGGAATGCAGCGGGGCGGGCTCGGCGCGTGCAGCCGGGTCCCGGGAGCAGCTCCCAACGGGGCGCCGGGCACCGTCCTGCCGGGATCTCCGGAGCCGGGACTGCGGGATCACCACCGGCACGGGGGGGCTTGTCCGGAGCCAAAGGACAGCCGGCTCCGCCGCCAGGTCCGGTCCAAAAGCCAACGCTGCAAGGGCAAAGGCAACGCACCTGCGCAGCTCGTAGCGCTCGAGGGGGTATGTCCTTATTCACCTGGACTTGCAATGAGCAGGGAGCATTTAAAGGAATAAATGTTTAGGAAACAGCTCAGAAAAGCAACGCTGAAATAATCGAAGATATTGAGCGCGAATTTTAAACTTTACCATAAAGTGGGCAAGAAAATGAAAAAGGAATCCCTTGTATGTGCAAACTCAGGGAACTTTCATACAAAGAAACATAGCTTAAATCTGAATTTCCAGGCATCCACTGATTTCTCTGTCACTGGGGTTATTTTAGCCGTGGTTTCTCCTGTGTTTGCCTTCCTGCCAGTTCTCCATTTCTTAACGCACAGTTTTTGGCTTCCTCGAGCATTTGTCACTCACACCTTATTAAACCCGAACGTTCCCAGCGCAGCTCCAGGGCTGCAGAGGAGGGTCAGCGCGTTCCCGGGCAGCCTCCCGCGGCCCCTGTGCACGGGCAGCGGCTGCGGGAGCAGGGAGAGCAGCTCCCATAGGGACAGCTGGAGTTTTCCTGGGATTTGTCAGTGTTCGCACAACGTTTTGCTGCTTCCTGATGGATTTCTGTGCGCGGAGCCCGGCCGCTTGGCTCTTCATGGTAGTTTCTCTCCTGCCCCCCGTCCCACTGCACCCATCACTGCACGGGCAGCCTCAGATGCCTTCAGGCAGCCAAGTTCCTGGACGTTATTCCCGTCCTCATGTGCATCCTTAGGAATTAACAAAACTTTCACAAGAGGCAGGGCGGGAGGGCTCCTGTTTGCTCCCGTGCTGCTCACACGCTCGCGTTAGCTCAGGGTGAGAAACACCCGCAGGGAACCAGGCCGCGTCCAAGACACGTTTCCAACGGTCTGCCCCGACCCCGAAGCATGCAGAGCAGGGCTCTGTGCTCCGAGCACCAAACGGCAGCATTTTAACGCATGGAAATACAGTTTAAAATATAAAATAACAACTAATTGGCAGTGCGTTCGCTTGCAGAGTCGCACGACTCCAGAGTACTCCGCAGAATGACACCACGCTTACAATTTGACATTTCAAAAATAAAAATCTGGCTGAGCACGCTAATGTTTGATTTTATTTTTGCCTCCCGAAATCTAAGTTTGTTTGGTGATCGGTCTTCACTAATTCCAATCTCTGCACCATATGTTATGTCTGGATATCTCGCGGTTGCATCATGCTTTGCTGAGTTTTGCCGTGTGGCATCACGCTGACAAGTATTTTTTGTCAGCTCTATTTTGGAATGAAGCTCTCGGTATGGCAGCTCTGGAAGGTGTTGAAGGCATTCCTGTGCTATTTGTGGCCTGGGATCAACCAGATGTGTTTAGGCTTGGCACTGGTTTTGAGTTTCAAACATGGGTTAGAAACTGCCTGAAATGCCAAAGGAAATACTGTTTTCTGCAGCTTAACACTGCTTCAGCACTCGGTGAGTGGCTGACAACATTTTATTTAGGAGCCCTTATGCTTCCGTGGCAGATGTATATATTTGTATTTGCTCACAAGCGAGAAAATCATCTCGCAGCCCTTGGGGTGAGTGGAAGGGGCTTTTCCCCCCACTCAGATTTGTCACCCTTGGTGCCGTGGCCCGAACCCGCTCGTGGTGCTGCCGCCGCTCCGGGAGCCCCAAGCTCCCGGCCTCGGGGTCACTGTGAGCCAGCCCGTGTCGAGCGGCCAGGATTGGGTCCGGGGAGCCCATTCCGAACTGGTTCTGTGGAGCCCATTCCGAACCGGTTCCATGGAGCCCATTCCGAACCGGTTCCATGGAGCCCATTCCTGAACCGGTTCTGTGGAGCCCATTCCCAAAGCCGGTTCCATGGAGCCCATTCCGAACCGGTTCCGGGGAGCCCATTCCGAACCGGTTCTGTGGAGCCCATTCCCGAACCGGTTCCATGGAGCCCATTCCCGAATCAGTTCTGTGGAGCCCATTCCCAAAGCCGGTTCCATGGAGCCCATTCCGAACCGGTTCCGTGGAGCCCATTCCGAACCGGTTCTGTGGAGCCCATTCCAAAGCCGGGTCCGTGCAGCCCATTCCGGACTGGTTCCGCGGAGCCCATTCCGAAGCCGGTTCCGTAGCACCCACTCCGGAATCACAGGGCTGGCACGTTGGCTTCCTGCCGCTCACGGGCCACACGCACAAATAAAGCACTGGGAAACAGAGGGCCTCGCTGCACACTGATCTCTTTAGCAAGGGGGAAAGGAGCGCAGCGCGTATATACATATACCGTCAGCAGAATTATTTATAAATAGGGATATTTTTCAAACGTTTCCCTGGGTGTCAGCTGCTCTCTAAAGCTGCCAGTGTTCCATTGATGTTCTATGAGTCATTTTCTTTATTATCCCGAGCCGCTCGAGTAAAATTACTACAATCAAAAGCCTCCAAAGTCTCAGCTCTAACGTAAACGTGGTTTTCCTTGCTGGTTCTGCGCCTGGGCTTTCCTTACAAAGCAGGCAGTGTCCGGCCGCGGCGGGGGCAGCCCCAGGTATTGTATTTCTGGAGGGCTCCACGAGAGGCCGGGGAGGCCGCGGAGCGATTCCCGCCGCTCTAACCGCCGTGTCCCCTTGTGTTTCCCCGCCAGGAAAGAGACCGCACCAGTGTCAGATCTGCAAGAAAGCCTTCAAACACAAGCACCACCTGATCGAGCACTCGCGCCTGCACTCGGGGGAGAAGCCCTACCAGTGCGACAAGTGCGGCAAGCGCTTCTCGCACTCGGGCTCCTACTCGCAGCACATGAACCACAGATACTCCTACTGCAAGAGGGAGGCGGAGGAGCGGGAAGCGGCCGAGCGGGAAGCCCGCGAGAAGGGGCACCTGGAGCCCACCGAGCTACTGATGAACCGGGCCTACTTGC